>NW_007021242.1:3479-35031 GCF_000164805.1 Carlito syrichta
TTTTTTTTTTTTTTTTTTTTTGGGGACTCCAACTCAAAAACAAAAAAAAAGAAAGAAAGAAAGAAAGAAAATTGAAAGGTGTTTCTTTACTGTAGGACTTCTCAAAATCTTTTTTTTTTTTTTTTTTTTGAGTTGGAGTCTCACGCTGTCGCCCAGACCACACCCGGCTAATTTTTTGATTTATTGTAGAGATGAGGTCTCACCAAGTTTCCCAGGCGGGTCTCAAACCCGTGGGCTCAGGTAGTCCACTCACCTCAGCCTCCCAAGGTGCGGGATTACAGGCTGAGCCACTGAGCCCGGTTTCTCAAAATCTTTAATACACTAATTCATGTTATGAACTTCAAGGGGACTTTGCGTATGCTGCTTTCTCAAGTGTATTAGAGCATGGAAACTTTTTTCCTTTCTTACTCCATTTGTATTGCTATAAAAAATACCCGAGGCTGGGTAACTCATAAAGAAAGAGGTTTATCTGGCTCACAGCACTTCAGGGTGTGCAGGAAGCATGGCGTCAGCATCTGCTTCTGATGAGGGCTTCAGAAAGCTTCCACTCATGTAGGAAGGTGAAGGGGATCTGGCATGTATAGATCACATGGTGGGAAGTGAGAAAAAGAAGGAAAATGATACCAAGCTTTTAAAAAATATCAGTTCTTGCTGGGACTAATAAAACAAGAACTCACTCATTATGTCAGGATGGCATCAAGCCGCTCATGAGGGATCCACTCCCATGATCCTAACACCTCCTACTAGTCCCCACCTCTATCACTGGTGATCAAATATCAAAATAAGATTTGGAGAGGTCAAATATCTAAACTATCATTGCCCAAGGGGCATCTGGAGAGATGAAGCACACTATGGGACATGCTGTCCTATGGGTTTCTCGTGGAATCCATGCTTATTAACCTTGGAAATTATATTATGCTTTGTCTTTGCCCTGGCCTTACCATATTACTAAGTAATCCATACTACCTAATGCCAAAACAGTTGATAAGTTTGTGCATTTCCTGAGGAGAACTGAATCTGTGTCCCTAATCCATTTAAGTCCAAGCCACCATCATCCCTCATCTAGACTATTGCAGTAGCCTCATAACTGATCTTGCTGCTTCCCTTCTTATCTTCCTGTAAACTATTGTCTATGCTGCAGCCAGATTAATCCTAAAATACAAACAAACAAGCAAACAAAAGCAAAACTGTATCACACTACTATTTTGTCAAAAACCTTTGAAACTGCCCATCATACTCAGGAGAAAATTGAACATCTTATCACATACCATGGCATACATAACTGTGCATGACCTGAACCCTGCCTATCTCACCATCCACTGATCCCATCCCAGGTTCTCTTTGCTCTAGCAACACTGTCAGTTTTTCTGGTGTTTCAGACTAATTCCTCCTTAAAACATGTTCTACTACCTGTCTGGAATGTTCTTTCACCTGTCTTTCTAATCCGATTCATCTTTCATTTATTTGTTTAAATGCTGTTTTCGCAGAGAGGTTGTTACCACCTCAAAAAATTAAAAGTGTTCAGGTTTTTTTAATTCAATAAAGTTAAAAGGTTTTTTTTTTATAGTAGGCCTTCTCAGAACCTTTCATTTGTTTACATGTATTATGGACTTCAAGAGGTACACAGACTACCATGCTTTCTTCATTCAGATTCATTATCACAATGGTAATTTGTATAATGTCTATCTCCTCACTAGATTCTGGATTCTATGAGAGCAGAAGCCATGTTTTTCTACTGATGCTACACTCCCAATTCTTAATGCAGTGCCTAGCACATGACAGAGGATCAGTAAACATTTGCTAAATTAATGAAGACATGAATGTGTTTCTTCATTCTGCTTGCCTTCCATTTTATAGTGGGGCTGCCATGGAATGATTTCATATATTTGATATAAACTCTTCTAAGATTTTCAGCTCCAAATCACTTTTGGAGGGAAAAGTAGAATTAAATTTAGCACTGATTGGTAAGAATTGAGGACTAAAATTTTAATTAAAATTTTATAAAATTTAAAATTAAATAAATTTAAATTTTAAAATGATTTAATATTTATTTATTTATTTTTAATTTTTTTGAGTTGGAGTCTCACTCTGTCGCCCAGACTGGAGTGCAGTGGCCGCTCCCGGCCACCATAGCCTCGACCTGCTGGGCTCTGGCGATCCTTCCGCCTCAGCATTCCAATTAGCCGGAATTACAGGCATGCGCTACCATGCCCAGCTGATTTTTTGATTTATTGTAGAGATGAGGTCTTGCTGCCCAGGTGGGTCTCGAACCCGCGGGCTCAGGCAATCCACTCACCTCAGCCTCCCAAAGGCGTGGGATTAAAGGCTGAGCCACAGAGCCCAGCTATGATTTAATATTTAATAAACTATTATTAACATTTTGTTTAATATTCTTCAATATTTACAATGTTTTCTAATTAATGCAATTATTTAAAAGTTATTCTTATTTTTTTAATTTTAAAATTTCTAGTTCAGTGTAAAATAGCAAAGCAAGATAATGCATCACAGCAATTGTTTCCCAACTATCCATATATATGGGCAGCCTTCTGTAAGCCACAAAGTCCAAGCCTAATGTGAGCCTGGTAGCATCTGACCTTCACAATAGGCCCATGGACCCTGAAAGAAGGAAATACATTCATGAGTGCTGAGCCTGCAAATCCAAAAGCCATAGCATGAGTACAGTAAATATGTGTTGGCAGGTTTTTATGTAAGACCATGGTGTGGTTATATGCATTTTTTTTTTCATCTGATACTTCTTGTGACCTGCTGTACACATTTTCATTGCTACCAAGCAGGAGTGCAAGTTTAATTGTGACCTGTGGAACAAAACAAATGACTGAACTGTGATAATCTAAATCTTGACTTGGGGTGTATCATTGAAACCAAATGAGGCACATGTTTGTCTAATTGTCTGGGTCCTCTGGGCCTCCTTGAGAGGGCTACTGCAGATTGAGCCAGGAGGAGGACAGAACACTGGGTATAGCTTACAAGGTCACTTCTGGTAATGGGAAGGGGCAGGCTGTCCAGTGTTAACCCTTTGACAAGGGCCACTCCTAGGTAAGTGCACACACAAAAAATGTGGGTGGAAACATGTAGACAAAAGGAAGGTTATTAATGTCAGTTACTTATTATCACACATCCAAGTGCCACAGCACTGTCGATACAGCTTGCAATGAGTCTCTGTGCCATATATTGGTTTTATTGGTAAGCAGATTTTACCAGGATATGCCAAAGGCTCATTAATAGATTACTAGCACTAACAAGAGGAAGATTCAACCTAATGATAGAGTGTGCCTCATTAATGACCTGGAAATTAAGCAGTCTCTATCTAACTAATCAATGCTAAGTTACTGACCTTTGTGAAGGCTACAGCTCATTAGTAGAATACACACAGATGGTAATATGCTCAAAATTATTTAAAATAGATGCGAAAAGAACTACATTAATAAGATAAACCTATCCCAATTGTCTATGACATGGCTCACTGTTCCCCTATGTTATCTGTATATAATTTGGTATGTTTACTTACAAGAATACATTTGCTTGATAGAATCTATGGTTTTCAAATTTCTACATAGATAATGGGTTATAATCAATATTCACAATAATTTGAATTCATGAAAAAAGTCTATATGAACAGTTGACTTATAATAAGAGCTTTATTTATTCAGTAACTCATTTATCCAAAGATAATTGCCTTGAGAGAAAAATGGTTTCCAAGCCTAATGTAATAAATGTTTATTTGGAATTGTATTTAACTATTATTTTTATTCCTTGTCAAATGCTTTCTTACATATGACTGTTAATAAATTATCTAAATATGTCCAAGGGTTCTGCTGAAGATGTTCATACTGAAATGTTCCATAAAGATGCTTGCATTTCTCTGACAGCAAGCTAGTGGTGACATCAGAGATGCATGTGACTGTACTTCAAATAGGACAATGCATACAACAGCCAACTTACTAGCTCTATTCTTATCCCATGCTTGCCAAGCTACTGCAAAAGCCCTAAGTAATAATACATATGCAATTTAAGATTTTTGTATTGCCTTTCTTTTTGTTTTATTTGTGTAAGTTTAAGGGTACACGTGCAATTTTGTTACATGCATGTATTCCCTAGTAGTGAACTCTTGACTTTTAGTGTATTCATCACCCAAATAATGTGCAATGTAGCCTGTGTCCTTTCTTTCATTCAGCTGGTCTGTCTTCCTTAAGAGACAACTTGAAGACTGCAAGGAGTTTTAATAACATACTCTCATATCCTTTCTTTGCCTTGCCCATCCTTTAAAATTTCCTTTTCTTTTTATCCTCCGTCTCAGAAATCCCTGGTTCTGGCATCTTCAGTGAAAACAGTCAGATGAAGTGTTTATTAATTCCTAGGACTCCCTTTGTTTTCATTTAGATAAGAGGCTCCCCAAGGACAAGACCTTTGCTTCTTATTTGGTGAAGTGCAACATTTGCTCACAGCTCTGTTCCTGATGAACAAAATTAGAAAATATGTCTTGAAGTAGAGCCAAGCACTGACACAAAGACATCCAGTCAGGCTGTTTTCCATGCCTATTGCTTAGGAGAGTGGTGTTTAACATTAAAGTGACCCCAGGTCATTTGTAATGGGTTAAAGCCTAGGGTTAGAGGAATTTAACAGTCTAGAGAGCAAAGTGCAAGAATGGAAATTAGCTTTTTTGCAAATTTCCCTGATCAAGATAGGTAGATTGTAAGATCCACAATCTATAAAGGTTCAGAATATTCACTAGCTTTTAATTAATAAGGCTGAAGAGTGGAATCAACCATTTTAAGAGCTGTACAATGATCTTTGTGTATCACATTTCTTAAGCAGATGCTGCCTTTTGTCACTTCATGGCCTAGCTCCTCCCTAAAGTCTTCTTCCCCAATCCAGTCTCTGTTAGGTTTTTCTTCTCTGTTGTCCTCTACCACTTCCATACAGATTAATCTCTGGGACTTCTTTAAAGCTCTACCATGTTGGAAGTTCAATGTCACCTCACAAACAGTCTCATTTATACCTCAGGACATATGGTCATTTTGGTTAAACTCCAAGGACCTTAGTCTATTTATTTGTTGGAATTTTGCTAGCTTATTAGTAAATGACAGACAAGACAAATGAATACAACCTCTGGGTAAATTTACAAATTTTGGTGACATTTCTCTCCATTAAGTTTTGACCTTAATAAGACAGCAGAGACCTTCATATAATAAAGTAGTCCATGCATTTTGTTTTAGCTTTATAGACAGCGGAACACCAGAAGCGTTTCTCTTAAAAACAAAATGAGTTGTAAACATCTGTACTGAGTCTCTAGAAAGAAATTAGTTTTTCCAGTGAGAGTTGAAACAAGGACACTACTTCTATGTTCTAAGACCCTGAATTCTGTTCCAAAATAGATACAATTGGATCTTGGCCATTAACTTTTTGATTTTTCAGTGGTGATCTGTTTTGAGTCACCTAAGTCTGATGGTAATGATACACTGAGGAGCCAGAAGTATTCATACAGACAGAACAAGGATCTGAAGAGTTAGGTCTTCCCAAGTACCAGATGGCCCCATTTTGCAGAAAAGGAAACCAATGCCTAGTTAAGCAAAACAGCTGGGCTGGGGCACTGCACAAGTTAGTAGTGGAAACTTGCTGTCTTGTTTGTGTGTTACTGGTTAGCACATTACTGTCCTGAAGATCTGTTAATATTATCTGATCTCTTGCCTTAGGGGAAGTCTCTTAAATGAGTAATTTCTCAGTTTTTGTTTTATAAAGATGGGGCAAGTGACAATATAGGTTATTCACTAATTCATTCACCAAAAATAGTCTAAGCACTAAAAAGACAGACATAAATAAGATGTAGTTCATATTTGTAGATGTGCACCATCTTTTTCTATAGGAAAGATACACACAAAAATTATAATACAATTTAGTTTACACTATTATAGACTTTAGAACAAAGTACCGTGGGACGGTTGTATTTTTAACAGTAGAGGCAGTCTTTGCCACACTTTTCTGAGCCCATTGAAGAAATATGTAGGGACCATATGCATTTGTATATACTAGAACTTTGAAAATTACATATAAACACGCAGTTTTTAAAATATTTCTATTTCATATTCAGTGTCAAGAATGCAGTGTGTCCCTACCATAGTACATGTGATAGAAAACAACTTGACCATTCAAATAATTGGCAATACCCTTCTTAATATCTCATTCTTCTATCTGTGCCTTTCCTCATTCTGTCACTCCTACTTAGAACCTTCTATCTCTGTCTATCCATATCAGATTTATTTTTGAAGACTTTACTTGGGTCAGTGGATTTGCATTTAGGCTATCTATAGAGGATCTTAAATGCACATAAGACTTTACATTTTTTGTGTTAACTAACTTATTTTAAAATCACTCACCAAGTACTGGCCATTACTCAGGAGTTTGCTGCATGATGGGTCACCTTCATTGAAAAGCATTTGTAGAAACATGGTGATAACTTGGCTGGACTAAAGCACACAGATGTGTGAGTTGTTCTTTAATCATAGATTTAAATTTCCTATTTTCAGATAATTCACTTTGGTTATGAGATATACCTTATAGCAGAAATGAACCCCAGTTGTCCTTTTACTAGAGAAAATTTTATTTTTTGAAAATGTTAACTAAGCCATAAAACATTCAGCCATCTAGTTTTTAGGACTGAAATTTAGGAACCTTTTTCTTGATTTAGTCCTGCCTTTATAATACAGCTCACCCAATATTAGAGCAGTCTCCATATGTCCCAATTAAGTAGCCAAAGCTTAGCTTCTGTGGATTGATTCTGTAATGCAGACAGTAATGGCTCATAATGATTCTGAAAGAACTGTCTAGTCAATCTTGCCAAAACTAAAATTGCCTTTCATTTTTAATATCCCCAACTGTTCTCATCCTGTTGGGGATAGTAAATGAATTTGCATTTTGGTTGAACCTCATATGCAGCTCTGTGGAAAACATGGTACTTCTCTCTGTGGTTTTATAGACCCTGTTTAGCCAAACCACACATATTAAGGGCATATCTGCACACATACACTTGCCAGGCCCTGTGATTCTTACAAGGTTTTACATTGCGCCTCAGAATTTTTCAATAAACAATTGGTAAAAATACTTCTGTTCTCCTCTCCTTATTTGGGAACAGAATTCATACCAGGCCTTTGATCTCTTTAGACTATGATTAACACTTGTGGGCTTAGAGCCACTCCCACCCCCACCCCCACCCAACAGACAGTATAAAATGGGCATATGGCCAATAGCCTAACTATTCACTAGTCCTGTTTGCTAGTGCCACTAAGAATGATTAAATGTTCTGACTTGGAATTTAAGTATTTTGATATTCCGGGCTATTCTGTAGCATCTATTCTAGTTGATGCCACTGCTTACCTTTCTGTAACCAAAGTATATTTCTGTTCACTTCTGTTCATACACCAGAGAACTCTTTGAGGATGAGAGGGAGATCTTGACTATCCAGGGATGAGAGGGAATAATTAATTCAGTAAAGACCCTGAGAAGGTGGAAGAGATACAGAGTAGGGATAACAGGAATAGAGAATAGGGAAGAAGAAAAAGTTGCAGGCACAGACAAGGTCAGTTAGTTTTGGCGACTAGAAGTTGAGGTGGCTTCCATTTTGTAAATTAAGTTGGATATAAGGTAAATCAACTGAGGGGGAAAGGGGAAGTGTTAGAATAAAGATTGAAAAAAGTGGCTAAAATTTTGAATAGACCCTACGCTACACAGCCACGTTCCCCAAACTAATTGTCTCTATCAGCAGGGGCTAAACCAGCTACCCTGAAATGATTCTGTCACACAGTGACCATATTAAACATCTTGAAACCTTCATCAGTAAACTGCTTTAATAGCGGGTCTCCGGCAGCCCTGATCCCACAACAATATAAGTTGGTGCCATTACAGACTGATAATGTCCAGCCTCAGTTGGGCTCTCATTGTCACTCAGCAATGTGTCTTGGTCTGCTACTTCTGCACTTACAGATCACTTCTGCTTCCAGGAAGTACGTTAAGTGATAATACGTGTGCTGGAAAATCTGCAGTGAGATGGTTCCTTTGCTTGAAAGGCATGACAAGGACCTAATTTATGTGACCATCATCTAATCTTTCATGCCAATTGACAAAAAAAAGATGTGCAAGTTTTTCTGGGCTTCCTGGAGCTTTGGAAGGAAGATAACCTTGAACCCCATGTAATGAAATCCACTATTTTCTTGAGTTAAATCAACTAAGATGCAAAGCAGAAAATATAATTTCTCTCTAGAATTTAGAGATCCTTGCCCTTTAGAATGTGTGTGTGTGTGTGTGTGTGTGTGTGTGTGTGTGTGTGTGTGTGTGTGTTTCCTCATCATTCCTATGAGTGCTATAACTGAGGAACGAGAATCTTCTATCATAAAAAGAATTATTTATGTATGGCTAATGGTCTATATGAAACGAATGTACATAAGACTAAGGAAAGACTTTGAGATGAAATATTGGTGGACTTTGGGACCAGCAGACTTGTGATGAATCCAGTGGGTGACCTAGCATCGGAACCATGGCTTGGGTAGAAGCTAGGTAGTCCAGGTAACTATATCAGCTCAGATGAAACTTACTTTTCAGAATAAGGGAATAATATTGAGTTGAAATATTTGAAGGGCAGACATAATAACAATTAGGGATTACTGTGTTTCAGGCACTGTTCTTGGTACCTTATCTGTAAAATTTTAATTCATTCAACCCTTACTGTAGCCCTGTGAAGTAGGTACTGCTTTTATTCACTGAAGAGCAGGGAGTTTAAGTAACCCACCTAGGGTTACACAGTTAATTAACAGTAAAGCTAGATTTCAAGCCCAAACATTTATTGTGAAGAAAGTATATAAACTATCGTTTCTGTTTTTAAAACAAAGAGACTTGCTGGGCTCAGTGGTTCAGCCTGTAACCCCAGCATTTTGGGAGGATGAGGCAAGTGGATTGCCTGAACCTGCAGATTCGAGACCAGCCTGGGCAACTTGGTGAGACCTTGTCTTCACAAAAAAAAAAAAAAAAAATTAGCCAGACATGGTAGCATGTGCCTGTAGTTCTGGCTACTTGGAATGCTGAGGCAGAAGGTTCTCCAGAGCCCACCGGGTCAACACTGGGTTGGCCTTGAGTGTGCCACAGGACTCTAGCCTGGGTGACAGAGTGAGACTTTACCTCAATTAAAAAAAAAAAGAGAGAGACTTTGCCCTCCAAGCAAATGAGCAAATGAATCATTTCACTAAAGTAAATTGCCCAAGGTTAAACAACTAGTGGAACTAACTTGTTAAAGAACTCAGATGTTCTGTCTCTAAGATGTTGTTTCATTACTACACCCTTGGTACTGAAAGTATCAGCAGCATTGGCATCATTTGGAAGATTATTAGAGATGCAGGCTCTCAGGACACTTCCCGGACCTGCTGATTCCAAATCTGCACATAGTGACTTGAATATACCTTAAAGTTTGAGAAACAATGGGTTTTACTTCATTGTCAGGAGTTTGTGGGCCAGGTAGGTACAAGTACTATTAGTCAAATGCAGAAACTACATCAAGATTATCTATCTAAGATAGGGTAAGGATTAAGATGGGGTAGGGATGTTCAAATAGCAGAAAACCCAAATTTGACTGGTTGACCAGCCAGCACTGGAAAGGTTAGAGTTCAGAGGTAAGGAAATAGGATTCTACAGGAAATGAAGTTCTACGCATTAGTCTCATCACAGAAGAGATCAGGAAGAACTGAGGTACATTGGTATGCAGGAGCAGCAGCTAGTCCTCCTAGAATGCCTAATATTTATCTGCCCAAGTGCAGAGCTGGTTCTGAAGTAAGTCTAACTTTTGCAGTGGTTCCAACAGGGAGGGTCAAAGGATATATTTGGCAAACCCTCCAGTGGTCCTTTCTGCTTCTCTGTTCTGGGGGAGAATGGATTTCATTGCTTTACATAAACTTGGATACATGGATATCTGGATTTATAAGACTGTGAAATTTATAGGTGTGAAAATCTAGATTTATTGACTCTAACTAAATTATTTGTTGTATTAGAGGGCACGTCATATGTTGCTTTTTAATAATGAGCCTCCCTAACATACTTAAGATAGAATTCAATTTTCAGCACCATTACAAAAGCAACCTAATAGGAACATATACAATACAAGTGAAGTGCCCTGCTTGAGCCAGAATCATTTACCTAAGCAACTATGTAAAATGATCTGAATGTTTCCTGAATTCAGGACAAATGCAATTTTGGTATATGCAAAAGAGACAAAAGAGGTGCTTTGTGGAGAAAACACTGCTTTTGACTTTAGGCCTTCTTAGGTTCTGTTTTACAGTTTTTGTTATTCATGTTTCATTGAACTAAACTTGTGACTTAAAGTGGTTCACTGAATTGAGATTTATTGCAATTTGAAGAAGGAAAAAGTGAAATAAGAAGACAGTTTTGTTATTTTTGTACAAGACCTCCTAAACAATGTTTCACAAAACACACGGCATCAGTTACCTCCATGGCTTCATATATGCATCTACCCATCCATCCACTCATTCATCCATTCAGCCAATGTTGTTAGTAGTCACTGTGTTAGAGTTGAGGATGCAGCGTTGGGCAAGACAGATACAGTTTTTGCTCTTTTGGAGTTTATAGTCCAGTATGAGATGTTGCCAGGTGAACTAGGCAGTTCTCAATAGAGTGTGATTAACAGTTAGGATGAGTGAACTCTTGGATATCATGGGAGCATGGAAAAGTTCTCTATGACCCAAACAAGCTGCAACATACAGACAGAAATTACATTAACTATTATTGCTGCATTGAAAGTTGCTACAAAAATTAGTGTTTTAAACAATATGCATTTGTTATTCTATAATTTCTGTAGATCGGGCACCTGGTCATGATTTAACTGGGTCCTCTGCTTCAAGATTTCTCATTGGTTGCAATCCAGGTATTGACTAGAGCTTCAGTCATCTCAAAGTTTAACTGGAAAAGATTTACTTCTAAGCTCACTTGCATGATTGCTGGCAGGATTTGGTTTCTCGTAGGTTGTTGAACTATGGACATCAGTTCCTTTCTGGCTGTTGGCCAGAGACCAGCCTCAATTACTTGCTACAGGGACCTTTCCACTGGGCAGCTTACAGTATGGCAGCTGACTTCATCAAAGTCAGAAAGTAAGAGAGAAAGGGAATGCCAGCAAGACAGAAATCATAGTCTTTTGTGAACTAATCTCAGAAGTGACATCAATTTTGCTGTATATTGTTTCTTAGGGACAAGTCACTAGACCCAGCTATACTCAAAGGCAGCAACCCACACCCAAAGAGAAAAGTATTATGGAAGGATGTGAATATCAGGAAGTAGGAATCATTGGTAACCATTTTAGAAGCTGTCAACCACAGAAATGTTCTTTGTAGAGATGTGAGTTGCAGCTGCTTAATGACTCTGTTGCACTATTCTTGGACTCATTCTTTTTTTTTTAAAGCAGAATTTATTAAGAGGAAAGAAAAGCTCCCACAGTAGGAGTGGACCTTAGAAGTTTGCCCTCTTGGACTCATTCTTACTCAGAGTTTGACACCTGGCTCTCCTGCCTTTAGTTCATGGTATGTTATTATAGGATTATCTGGATTGGTAAGAAAACTACTCTAGTTATTAACTCCCCTCTCTCTTTTATCATTGCAATTGTAATGATTGGGAGAGTCAGGAAGAAGCTTTCAGAAAGCAAGGATATGTGAACAAGTACAAACTTAGTGCCAGCTTTCATGGCATCTGTCTAAGATGTCCTGTAGGCCTGTTCTTCCAGACACTTTTTAAAAATTAGATTCTTTTGGTTGCAGCAGCTTATTCAAGATACTTTTAGTAATGGATAATTTAGAAAAAATATATTTGTCCATTGGGATCCAGAAAAAGCTTGAAAATCAGCTCTCAGAAAGAGAGGTATATTAGTTAGGTCAAGGACTATACCACTATAAAAGGCCTTAAAATAGAATGACTTAAGTAGGATGAATCTATTTCTCTCACTCTCGTCTTCTCTTCTTCCTCCTTCCTTTTTATGCCTTGCTCTCCCCTGTCTCTCATTACAATACAGCTGGCCTAGGTTGGTAAGGTAGTTGTGCTCCATGGAAGATTTGAAGATCCAGGTACTTTCCACTGTTTTGCCATCATCTAGACCACAGATTGATAAATTATGGCTGGTGGGCCCAATCTGGCCTGCTGCCTGCTTTTGTAGATAAAGTCTTATTGGTATACAACCACAGCCATTTGTTTGCATATTATCTGTGTCTACTTTAGCATGACAACAGCAGAGCAGAGTAGTTTTGACAGAGACCTTACCATCTGGCCCTTTATAGAAAAATGTTTTATAACATGGTCCTTGTGTACATGGTTGCTACTAGGTTTTCATTCCAGATTATGGGAAGAGGAAAGAGCAAGAATTCAGAGTGAAGGATTTTATTTCTAGAAAGTGATAGGAAGTTGTATACATCAGTTTTTCTCACAAGCTATTGGTGGGAACTTAGTTACATGACCACACCTGTCTATAAGGGTGACTGGGAAATGTAGTCCCTACTGGTGGCTTTGTGTTCAGATGTACTTTGTGTTCAGCTGCAAGAGGATAATGGATACTGGTGTGCCAGTATTCCTAATTTTTTGTTGAATAGTTGAAAGTACAGAGAGGTGAATTTACTTCCTTAAGACCACAGAGTGAGTAAAAACTACTTTCTGTCATTAGCAAAAAATACAATAGAGCTGAGTTGCTAGAAGAACAAAAACAGTAGTGGGCTTCACAGAGATTGGAACTAGAAGAACATCAAGAATCTAAGACAGCCTCAGAAACCCGAACATCAGAATAGATGATTTTCACAGGATCTACTTTCTTTCTCTCCTTCTGAAAACTGGCTTTCTAATCTTGTACTTGGTATAGCTTTTCTGTTTCCCATTTTCTGCTTACTCGCATGTTTTTTCCCCATATTGTCTTGACCATGACTTCCTCATGACTCTAGTTTTGCTGCATGGCATTTTTCTGATAGATCTTTTCAGTCTCATTTCTCAAGGTTCTCTTTGCTCATTGCCTTGTTTTCACAGTATTGCCCTGTTCACATTTGCAAAAGAGAGAATGAAATCAGTTTAGATAGTTTGTTTTTAGAGTTTCTGGCCACTTTTGCAATGGTTTACTGGGACGAGGAATTACCCTTGTCTGTGGCATCAGTGACTATGTAGGGTGGTGTCACTTGGTGTAAAATATGACTGTCTAGGGCTTTTTTGTGAACAAGGGAGTGCAGATAGGCAGTTGGCAGGTTTACTATAACATCATAGACATAACTGTAACTTAATACCTAATTCTGCCCCAGGCCATTATGTGAATCTTTTTATCTGTCATAACCAAAGATTGTCTGTCTGTTCTTGTTTGTGAATAAAGCAAGTATCAATTATTGGCTTTATGTATTTAAAAAAAAAATCTTTGAAGTATGAGGATTCCTCTAGTGTAGATAGGAGCTGGCAGGTACAATTCATTAATAAATGTGAACCTATTGATAGAATTAGCAGTAATAGAGGAACTGAGTAAAAGCTATGCCTTTCTTAGAAGTTGGAGAAATGGGTTTATAACTTCTCATTTTATTGTGTTTATCTTATCTCTTCTCACAGCATGAATTTTTTTCCTCAAAGCTCTCCTCCACTGTAGTAACAAAGACTTATTGTGAGGCAGGCACTATGCTGAATGTTCCACAAACACATATTTAATTACTACACCAGTGTAGCAAAGTAGGTACCAATATTAGCCCCATTTTACATTTGAGGAAAGTGAGGCACAGAAAGGTCAAGGGACTTTCTATAAGTCATATAGCTAGTTAGTGGCAGCCAGGATTCAAGGTCAGGTGGTTTGAGTGCAGAAGCAGGTACTTCACTGCCATAGTTCATAAAGAATTTGAGTATACCATACCCAAGGTTCTCAAGTGACAGAGGTTGTAATCTATTTTCTATGCCTTTTCTCCTTATGGACTACTTTAAAAAATGCTTCAAGAGTTGTTTTTACCAGCTATGTACTGATGTCTCGAAAAACTATCGGAGTTAATCAAGAAAACTAAGCATGTTACAGAATATTTAGTGATACATATTTATGATAGATGTTAAATCTTCCTATGAAGCCACGAAGGACCATTGGCTAAATGAATGTGCTTCCAGAGTTGTCTAAATATGTATTTACTATCTACCATAAAGAGCTCACACTATCTTCGTGTGGGGGTATTGTCCAGATATGGACTGTGTCCCCCTATACCTGACTTTTTTCTGGCACTTTCCTCAGGAAGCAGTCTCTGAAGGGTATGCATATTCCCAGTAATGAGTCACAGGATGCAAGTGACCAGTTGCCACTCTTTTTTTTTTTTTTTGATAAGTCTCCTTTGTTTCTGTTAATTTTTTTTATTTTAAAGATGTGGGGTACAATTCAGGGTTAGGTATATAAATGTCCATTATGCAGGTACCCTTGTTGATGAGGTGTGCTCCTCCCTCCACTAGCGGATTCCCACTACTGCCAATTCCACCTTCTCCACGCCCAGCAGTTTCTCACTACTGCCAACCCTTTTCTTGTAGTATTATGATAATTGTTCAAGATCTGCTTATGAGTGAAAACATGTGGTGACTCAGTTCTTTGTTTCTGTGATAGATCACTCAGTATTATAGACTCTAAGTCCATCCAACTTGCTGTAAAGTTCATGATTTTGTCCTTCTTTATGACTGTTATTCCATCATGCATATGTACCACATTTTTAAAATTTTGTCCTCTTTTAATGAACAGCATGGTTGGTGCCATGGTCTTGGTATTGTGAACAATGCTGCGATAAACATGCATGTGTAGGTATCTTTTTCATAGAGTGATTTGAGTTCCTCCAAGTATATTCCCAGTAGGGGGATTGCGGGGTCATATGGAAGGTCGATTTTTAGATCTTTCAGAAATCGCCACAATATTTTCCACAGAGGCTGTACTAGTTTACACTACCACCAACAATATAGAAGTGTTCCCTTCCTTTTCACCACATCCTCTCCAGTATCTGTTGTTTTTAGAGTCATTGATGATGGTTATCCTGACTGCAGTTAAGTGGTATCTCAGTGTGGTTTTAATTTGCATTTCTTTGATGACTAGTGAGGTTGAGCATTTTTTTTTTTTTTGAGTTGGAGTCTCACTCTGTCGCCCAGGCTGGAGTGCAGTGGCTGCTCCCGGTCACAGCACCCTCTGCCTGCTGGGTTCTGGCGATCCTTCCGCCTCAGCCTTCCAAGTAGCTGAAACTACAGGCACGCGCTACCATGCCTGGCTAATTTTTTTTGATTTATTGTAGAGATGAGGTCTCACCAAGTTGCCCAGGTGGGTCTCGAACCCACGGACTCAGGCAATTCACTCACCTCGGCCTCCCAAAGCGCAGGATTGCAGGCTGAGCCACCGAGTCCGGCTAGAGGTTGAACATTTTTTTAATGTATCTGTTGGCTACTCGCATATCTTCTTTTGAGAAGTGTCTATTCATATCTTTTGCCCACTTTGTAATGGGGCTGTTTGTTTTTTTCTTTTCGGCACATTTGAGTTCCTTGTAGATCCTAGATGTTAGGACCTTTGTCAGACATAGAGTTGGCAAATATTTTTTCCCAGTCTGTGGGCTGTCTCCCTGCTCTCTTGATGGTTTATTTGGCTTTGCAGAAGCATTCAGTTTAATGAGGTCAGTTTATCTTATCTCTTGTGGCATGGGCACTTTGGGTTTTGATCAGGAATTGGTTGCCAGTTCCAACGTCCATAAGGGTGTCTCCTGTATTCCCTAAGGTTTTTTTTTAAAAAGCGTTCAAGCAGTTTATTTATAAAGTAAATATTAGAAGGAGAGAAAGAGGAGATTCACCTCCCCACTGTAGGGGAGGGGGCCAAAGCTCTAAGTTTAGGTCTTTGTTCCATTTAGAGTTGATTTTTGTGTATGGTCATAGGTAGGGGTCTTGTTTTAACCTTCTGTATATGGTCAGCCAGATTTCACAGCACCATTTATTGCATAGGTTCTTCTCTCCCCATTTGTTGGTGGTGGAGGCTTTCTCGAAGATGAGTTGGTAGAGAAATTGAGATTTGACTTCTGGAATTTCTATCCTGTTCCATTGGTCTATATGCCTGTTCTTGTACCAACACCAAGCTGTTTTGATTATTGTAGCTTTATAATGAAGTTTAAAGTAAGGGAGTATGATACCTCCTGCTTTTTTTTTTTTTTTTTTTTTTGCTGAGAGTTGTTTTGGCAATTTGTAGTTGTTTATGTTTCCATATGAATTCCTGTATTGTCATTTTCAGGTCTGCAAAGAATGATGCTAGTAATTTAATGGGTATTGCAGTAAATCTGTAGATTGCCTTGGGTGGGATAGACACCTTAACAATTCATGAGCATGGAATATTTTTTCATTTGTTTGTGTGATTTCTTTGAGCAGTGTTTTGTAGTTTTTGTTGTAAACATCTTTCACATCTCTGGTTAGGAAGATGCCAAGGTATTTGATTTTTGTGTGCGTGTATGGCTATTGTTAATAGGATTGTGCTATTTATTTGGGTTTCTGCCTGTTTATTTTGGTACAAAAATGCTACTGTCTCTTGCACATTTATTTTTTACCCTGAGACTTTGCCAAAGTCCTTTATCAGTGCAAGGAGGTTTTTGACAGATTCTCTTGGGTTTTCGAGGTATAGCATCATTTCGTTTGCAAAGAGGGATAACTTGACTTCCTCTTTTCCTATTTGAATACCCCAATCTTCTTCTCTTGTCTGATTGCCCCAGCTAGGACTTCCAAAACTATGTTGAGATGGAAAGGTAATAATGGGCATCCTTGTCTTGTTCCAGTTTTCTGGGTAAATGGTTCCAATTTCTGTCTGTTTAGCAGTATGCTCATCTTACCCAAACCTCTGGAATGCCATGAAAACAGTACTAAGAGGGCAATTTGTTCTCTACAAACATACGTGAAGAAAATTTAAAGATCACAAGTTAACTGCCTAACAAATCACCTAAGGAAGCTGGAAAAGCAAGATCACTTAAAACCCTAACTTCAGCAGAAGAATCCAGATCACCAAAATAAAAGCCTAAATTCAGGACATAGAAGAAAAAAGATAATACAAAAAAATCAATGAAATAAAAAGCTGGTTCTTTGAAAGGATAAAAAAGAATGATGGACCCCTAGCTGGACTGACCAAGAAAAAGAGAGAAAAAGCCCAAATAAACATGATCAGAAGTGCAAAATTCACCCTGAAGAAATACAAAAGATTATCAGGGACTACTATGTGCACTTGTATAGAAACAAACTTGCAAACCTAAAGGAAATGGAGTACTTTCTGACATCACACAACCTCCTCTGGTTGAAAGAAGAAGAAATTGAAACCCTAAATAAATCAGTAACAATACAGGAAATTGACCATGTCACAAGAAAACTACCTACAAAACAAAAAACAAAAACAAATAAACAAAAAACCACCCTGGACTAGATGTCTTTCTAGCAGAATTCTACAAAACATACAAGAAAGAACTGATACCAATCCTATTGAAAGTATTCCAGGCAATTGAGAAAGAAGAAACTCTCCCCAAATCATTTTATGAAGCTAACATCACATTGATACCCCAAACAGATAAAGATCCAGTGAAGAAAGAGAACTACAAGCCAATATCCTTGAAGAACATAGATGCTAAAATTCTCAACAAGATCCTAGCAAACTGAATCCAACAACACATCTCACAAATCATCCACCATGACCAAGTAGGCTTCATCCCTGGGATGCAAGGCTGGTTCAGCGTTCATAAGACCACAAATGTAATTAAATACATCAACAAATGAAAAAAAACACATGATTATATCATTAGACGCAGAAAAAGTCTTTGAATAAAACCCAGCACCCTTCTTGATAAAAACCCTTGAATATCTAGGCATAGATGGAACATACCTCAAAATAATAAGAGACATCTATGAGTCACCACTCTTAATCAATGAAATTGTAAACACTGTATAGCAATTTGAGTAATTATCTTGCATGTCTATAAAACTGCTTTCTATAATGCCTTGAAGCATGAATTCTTTACTGATCTGCTGCAGTGCCACCAGTGCCTCCAGTAAGAATAAACCAATTTCTTTCACTGCTGGACCTCTGGGTGACTTTCCTGGAATAGGTAAACATTAAGCACAAGCCCTCTCAGATTTGAGGTTACCATGCTACACCTGGTAAATGCGGAAAGTTAATTTTTCTTAGTACCAGTTATTTTTACAGCCAGAAATAGTCTTAGTAATGTTTTGGGGATAAGTAATATGATTTTAAGAATTTTCTAAATATATGAAATTTTACAGTAAGTTTGCAGTATTATATCAATATATGATTAATGTCAAAATGGCCTTTTCTAGGGTAGTAATGCTGAAAATGCTTTTGGAAAATATTTAGGGTACAAATATAACAGTTGGTCTTCAAAATTTGAATGTGCTCTCCCTTCCTATTTACCCTCATGTTTTTCTACTTCTTTAAATAAGTTATGCTCAACCCCTCTTTTAACACTGGGTTCAAAATTCCCCACCAGGAATTCATTCCCAATTAACTTCATCCAACTCTTCACTCCCTCCCTATGTGCCCTTAGCACCTGTGGAAACAGTTCATAGAAACATTTGCTTTTGTTTACATGTACTTTGTAACTGGTCTTAAGTCACCTCATGTATATTTGTTTCACATTATATAGACTGAATTGTCTTTCATGATGTCAGGAAGAACCTTTGCAAACAGAAGATGAGCTATAAATGATGTTGACTGACTGCCCTTAAAGGAAACAAACATCTGCTTGCTGCAGGTCAAGACTCTTAAAATTTCCATTGAATACAGATTTTCTTCATCTCAAAAACATGCCAGGAAGAGGGAAAGTAAAGCGCGTAGTTTTACAACAAAAAGCAGAAAACAAAACAAGAATAAAACTAAAACAAATCCCCTCATTATATGATTTTCTTCTGGCCAACTCTGCTTCCGACTGATTGATTAAGGCTGTTCAACAGTATTTAGAAAATAAGAATAAAAACTTGCTATATATTAATTTCTTGGAAAAATGGTGATTTTGACATGTTTAATTTCTACTTAAAGTTGCTATAGTACTGTGTATTACTCATTTCCTTTGATGGTCTTTCTATGAAGGAGTTGCCAAGGAAGTGCTGTGTGTGTGTGTGTGTGTGTGTGTGTGTGTGTGTGTGTGTGTGTGTGTGTGTGTAAGGTCTTCTCTCATAATACTGACCCACTTCTGCTGAAATTTGTGTGACCCCTGATATATCAGCAAAAATCTGTTGCAAGAGTTTGTTTTGTCTGTTTTGTAAGAGACAAAACAAAGCCTTGGGATTGAAGCAAGGAAATTAAGAGTTCAGTGTTTCTTGAACTCATAATTTAGGAAGGAAGGTCAACAGGTCTGAGTTTGGTATGACAGAAAAGTATTTTAGAAGAGATCAATAAAATTTATAGGTTTTCAATAGAAAATATGTGGACAGGTATGTTACAAATTCAGAAGCTTTGGGGGAAATGTTCTGGTGATCATAGTTCTATACCATCTCTGGTCCCTGGCTGCATACAAAGAATTAGCTCAACTATTTTTCTAGCTCTAAGATTGCTGGTCTAGCCTACAAATTACCTATGAAGTCAACTTTGCTGGAACTCATTCTTGCTCTCTTAAGATTAGTTTATTTATCTATTTTTATTTATTTTTGAGTTAAAGTCTCATTCTGTCGCTCAGGCTGGAGTGCATTGGCACAATCACCTCTCACTGCAGACTCAATCTGCTGGGCTCAGGGATTCCTCTCTCCTCAGCCTCCCAAGTAGCTGAGACTGCAGGTTTGTGCCACCATGCCTGGTGAATTTTTTATTTTTATTTTTATTTTTAGGGATGAGATCTTGCAATATTGCCTAGGCTGATCTCGAACTCCTGGGCTCAAGTAGTCCTCTTGCCTCCGTCTCCCAAAATGCCAGTATTACAGCCTTGAGCCACTGCACCTAGCCAAGACTAGTTTAAATTACAGTATCCAATGCTGTTTTTTAAACATGAGGGGACACCAATCAATCTTTCATCAACAGGACACAAGTTTGTATAGTTAATCAACTATAAAGGACTGGGCTTTTTTTTTGTCCATCTCCTCTTTCTCACCTGGTCTCCTTTACAACCAGTACAACTCTATGCTTGGTCCTGTGCTCATAGCTCTTTGTGGGTTCCCTCTATCACAAAGAGTTTCATTTTGCTTGGTAAAATAATTTTTATGCAACTAACAGCAATATAGTTTTCTAATTATGTGGCTGTTTTCCTCATCAAACTGTGAGCTAAGTACAGGATTCTCCTCTGTATCACCAGCAACTAGTAAAAAGTAAGTGCTTCACAAATATTCTATGAATGAATGAGTCTGAGTTGTTGTCAAGGTGAAGCTAATTACAGTAATCAAAATAGTAATATTTAACTAATATTAAACAATTGCTATATATCAGGCATTGTACTGAACACACATGAATTATAAAACTCAAACCTCACAACTACCCCTTGGGGAGTTATTATCTACATTTATAAATGAAAACACAGAGGCCCAAAGAGGTTAAGTTATTTGTCCAAAGACACACAGCCAAGGGATGTCAGTTTCCAAACCTCCACTATTACAATGCCTGCTAGAATGCCAACCTCGTGAGAATCAAAATAAGTTTGGCCTACCTGATAGGAAGCTCAGAGTGACTTTAAGTTTCTGGACCCAATCTAGTTTCATATTAGAACATACCTTAATCCAAATTATCCTAGGAATCTGGAGATTTACTAGTGACATCAAATTTGCTTCCAGAAGAGGTAGAGACTACTAATTTGGAGAGGTGGATGCTCATGCTAAAAGAGACTTCTGTGGCATGGTGGCATTTAGTTCAAACTGTACATTTATATTTCCCTGATGTCAAGGATTGGATCAATAAGAATGGATGAAAAGTGCTCTTGGTAGAGGAAATATTATTTATGAAGGTCTTGAAGTGGGAAGGAGGTTGGCATAATCAAGGAGCACAAAAGTGGCCAATGTGACTTGAGTGAGGCAGGGGTCCTTCTGAGAATGCAGGAGTAAGAAAAGGGTAACTAAGTTACTTCCCACTTCTTTGTGCTACTGTTTTCATGGGCTTTCCACTTTGGCAGGCCACATGTTCAAACTTTGGCAGAATCCAATTATGATAGTAATCTTGTAAGCCATTCAGCAAATAGGACATGCAAATGAAATAATTATGTAAAGCCAATCAGTGTGTAGCATGTAATGCTAACCGCAGCCTCGAGATACAAAATATCCAATCAAATGAATAATGCCAAACTGTAACCTTACAAGGGAGACACAGAGGTTACAAGTATAGAAATAGTATATAAGGCAAGGCCTTGCTGGTTCGGAGTGTTGGCAGGAATAAATGCTGCTTCCTGGCAAGTCACCTCGGTGTCTTGTTTGTCTTTCCCACTACAGGAACACAGGGACAGAGTAACAGAGACACTAGATGAGCCCAAGGTGGAGTGGAAGTGGGGGAGGGATCGGGGGGTGGTTAACTAACTCAGAGCCTATGCAGAACTTGGGGTAAGTGTGGTGGGACTGTGCTATGAATGAAGAGTTGATAATAGGTGCAGATTCTCTCCTACTCTTGGTGAAGTAAGATCCTTGAATATATCGAACATGGCCTCTTTATTGAATTCCCTGCTATGGTGGATTTCTTTCTAAGGAAATTCTAGACTGCTGCCAGGTCCTGAATTATATTCAGAATATCCCAACGAGCATAGTATCTATGAAAAATTCAAGAGTAGGGCATTTGGACCAAGATTATAGAGATAGATCTGTAGATAGATATAGATGTAGCTATACATACAAGTTAATTAAATGAGATTATTTAAACTCAATATACTCTAATAGAATTAGTAGGTGTGTGAAAACCTGTAGTCACCAATTACAATGTAATGAAATAACAACTTAATTCCCATCCCTGCTCCCTTCCTTTTGAATCTCTAATTCACATAACAAATTATTCATCTAGTCGTTAATCATCTGACTCCTCCCTTAGACTCTGATGAGATAGCCTGAGTTTTGAGGAAAATGATTCTTGAAAGACACCGGGATTTGTGAAATCCAGAGTGCCCCAGAAATCTGGGCTTTCTTACTTTTCTAGTGGGTAGGTTCTCACATTTTGTAATTTCCTCCCCAGAAGCAGTGGAGTTGGAGAGGAAGGTGTGCTGTGAGGTGACTTGGCAACACAAAGAAGGGAACCAACAATTACTGAATGCCTACTGTGAGTCAGGCATCTTACATTCATTATCTAATTTAACTGGCACAGCAGCCATTTGAGTTAGGTACTATTTATTACCATTTTACAAATGAGGAGACAGAAACTCAGGTTAAGTGACATGACCAAGTAGATACAGTTAATTAAGTTGTGAAGCAGGGAATCTAATTCTGTGCAATTATGGGTGCCTGCAAATTCATGCCCTTTCAGCTTCCCTTGCACCTCCTTCTCAGTTTTCCTAATAGCTGGCATCTCCTTGACTTTTAGGTTGTTACCAGGAAGTGATTTCACAATTTGGAAATCGGGGTCCATGAGGGAGGACGGTCCCAATATGTGTGACTTGGTGACTGGCTAGCTTTTCTAACTTTAGAATATGAACGTCTTATCAGTTGAATGGACTTAAGATTGTTTCTTCCCACCCATACCACCCCCATTGCTACCTGACACTACATGAAAACTTCACCTAACATTTCTTTCCATCTGCAGGAAATGGAACCCTGGAAATAATTTTTGAGGATGAGCTCAGAATTAATTATGTATCATGAATCAAAAATGAAATACTTTGGTCAGGTTTCCTGAAACCTGAGAGCTCCAGGTAGACTGGAGGGGAGAAAAAGTCTTTTTTGAGTATGGATGCTTATATTCAAACCTGTGTAGAGCATGGCTGCCGGGGACCATTGATAGCTTGAGGCAATGGATGCTTGGGGACACAAAGACTAAGAATTCTTTAAAGGCAGAGACTATGTTTTTGTTTGTTTCTTGCACCTAGTACAGTGACTTGCATCTAATAGGTGCTCAATAAATGTTTATTAAACATTCAAATGTAAAATTCTAAAAATATATACATACCTAAAGGAAAACAGATTTTTATTAATAGGCATATTTTAAATTAATTCAGGCTACAAAAACAAAGTGAAGAAAGTATAGTGGTCCTTTGGAGAAATGGCTATGATGAAGAGATAGGAATATTGGTGATAGTGCTGTTAGTGATGGATTTCAGATCCAACTCTGTCATTAACTAGCTATATGCCCTGGACAAGTCACTCAACTACTCTGTGCCCCAGTTGCCTTGTCTGCAAAAATTAGAGAATAAGATATTTCTAAGAGTGTTTTATTCATATGTTCATTATTTTATGCACATAATAATAATATCCACTATTTCTTTAGCTCCTGACAATTTACAAAGACGCATGTATATCATCTCATTGAAGCCTGCTACAATGTTGTGAGGAAAATATTATCTCTGTTTTACAGATGAAGAAACCAAGGCTTAGGTTACTAGTAATTTGTACTACTGCTAAGTAAGTCTTTTGACTGAAATCCAGTCCCATTTCCAGACACCACAGCTCTTTTCACACAGTAATTACCTGTATGTAAATAGTGCTTCCCAAATGCTTGAAAATCATTTGTTTCCTCAAACATCTCTCCTCCAATTGTGTTTGATTGTTAATTTACTCAGCAAACTCTTTCCAAATTTCAAGCCAGCTGAAGTTGACTTATTAGGAATTTCACATTCTTGGGGTCTTAATTAACAAGGTTTGCCTTTATTATTATGCAATATGCCATGGCCTCTTGGTGAAGGAAGTGCATATGCCCTGCTAGAAGCTTAAGCAGATTATGAGGGGTCATACCCTTTAGTTTAGCTAGAAATAGAATTCATGTACTAATTGAGCCATCTCTATTTCAGCTAACAGTAGAAAGTACTCTTGTCTTTGCTTTAATATAGATTCATATATATTAGTGCAGATATGACAGTATGAACAGAGAAACCTGCACGTATACATATATTCATTTAGAATATTTTATCTTCCACTTATGGAAAATTATTTAATATATCTCATGATGAAATATCAAATCTACTGGACATTTTAACATATATTATGATAAACCATTGTTCCTTGTCATTTTGCTCCCTTTGGGAATGAGTTCCTCAAACGTACCCCTTTCGCCAGGGCATGACACACTGGCTACGTTTTCATAATTTAACAAAGTATGAAGGGATTTTGGCAGATATTACTGAATCTGTCAGATTTAACTGCTTATAAATTCAATTAGTTGGGGAAAAAACAGCTCTAGAGAATATATCAAAATTCAATTAGTCAGCAAATTGGAGTTGTTAGCCTACTCTTTGGGGTAATCTATCAAAAGGGAAAGGGTATTTGACATCTACGACCAACTAATTAAATGCATTAGGTCCTGATGGGATAGTTTTTAATATTCACAACCCCTTCAAGTATATTTGGCCAGAAAATCTGGCATGAAAGTGTTCCAGCAGTAGGTATTATATAAATAAGTGTATAGAATGACTAATTAAGGTAGAAGCTGAAGGTGTTTCTTCATTCCCTTTTTTTAATTGATTGACAGACATTGGCTCTACATTTTTGAAACCTTTTATTTATTTTATTATTATTTTTTTTTTGAGTTGGAGTCTCACTCTGTCGCCCAGACTGGAGTGCAGTGGCCGCTCCCGGCCACCGCAGCCTCGACCTGCTGGGCTCCAGCGATCCTTCAGCCTCAGCCTTCCGAGTAGCCGGAATTACAGGTGCATGCTACCACACCTGGCTGATTTTTTGATTTATTGTAGAGATGAGGTCTCGCCTGCCCAGGTGGGTCTCGAACCCGCGGGCTCAGGCAATTCACTCAACTCAGCCTCCCAAAGGCGCGGGATTACAGGCTGAGCCACTGAGCCCAGCTTTGAAACCTTTTAATAACCAATTTAGGTGTTACTGGAATGATAATTTCATTGTACACTAAATACTTATTTTTCATTAAAATCTTATCACAAATGAAGGCATTTATAGATATGAACTGATTATAGTACTGCTCATTTAAAAAAAATAATCTTCCAATGTGCTGATGTTATTTCTTAGAGTTTTGAATAATGTTTAGAAGAATTATCATAATGTGGAGTGACTCAACCAGTGATTGCAAACATTGTATGTAGGTGTTCTTTCAAAACAAACATGTCGTTCCTTTGACTCATTACTTTAACTAGATTTGTCATAGGCTCGCTATAATTGAACTGTTTGAAGGCTGTATTTTTAAATTTTAATTTCATCCCACAGTAGTATAAATATTAGCCATGTTGTTTTGCTTCCTTATAATCACTTTCCATCCTCCCCAGTATTTGGCCAGACGTTTACTGGGAAGCTTTACTTCTTCACATCCTTTCTTGCTCTCTGACTCTGGTGATGTTACAGCTTCTTTCAACCTTGGCTTCCTCATCCATAACTCCCAGTCTCTTTTAGTTTAACATTTCCATTCCTTTTTATCTGTTGGCATTCATGTCATCACACAATTGTTCTTATCTTTCTTTGGTCTTTTACTTTCTATCTATCTCTGGATGACCTTGGGCTTGTAGTCCTTTTAACCTTGGAGCTGACTCACCTTATTTTTATCTCCTCATGCCTTCTGTTTGTTTCTGCAGGACAGCTGAGCCATCTACCTTCTTCTAGTATTTGTGCTAGGGCCCTTTGTTTGATGGTATTGCTTTCCAGCCTCTTCATAATGGAGAGATCTTTTTATCTGTCAAAGATCACTAACCCACAGGGAAGTAAATGCATTGAGGGCAACATAAAAATAAATATTAACCTAATTTATATTTATCTGAGTTTTAATTAGAACCGGGAGCATCAAAGTTTGATCTGTGGATGATAAACATATTTATTTACTAGATATTGCGTCAATTTGCTCCCTACATAGCACATCTGATTAGGCTATGGAGTGACTGAGAGGTGGAGTATTGTAGGAAGAAAAGAAAACGCTGTAGAACACAGAAATTAAGGGATTATTATCATCTGGCAGATAATTGGGGAGCATTGACCTTAAGGTTACAATCAGCCTCAATTATCAGCTCTGTAGATTATCTACAGCAGATTTTCAAACCCAAGTTAATTTCTCTTTGGCTTCTAGCCCACTCCCAGGCTGCCTTCCTGATTGGTGTGTGCTTGGGGGATGCAAACTAATTGTAATATTAGCCAGTCCAATGTAATCAAGAAAGAATATCTGCTATTTAAAAATGTTTAAGCATCACACGACAGATGATTGGTTTTGAATTGTTTACACTTTCAGATTAAATGTATGCAATGGATTCACATGTTTAAGAGTATAACTCTGGAGTCAAATAGATTGAATTTAAGCCCTAGGTACATTCTGGTTGTTTGACCATGGCCAAGCTACTTGTTGGTTTAAATACCACTGTGGCTGCTCAGAAAGTGATTTTTTCCATGGTGGGCTGCTAGAGCTGCTCATTCAAAGAAGACACTCTGAAATCTAGAGAATAAACAGTCTAGATAATGGCAAATTCACTAACTGGTGTTTCAGATGATAGTGCCAAGAGGTGCTAAGGCTCCAAAGCTAATTACCAAGTACAGAGTGGAGAATGGGAAAAAAGTATTTTGTCTAGTACTCTCAAACCAACTAAACTCTTTTCTCTCTTCTTCACACCTTACTTCAGCGGTCATACCCAAAAGCACTTTCTTATGTTATCTCTCTTCTCTCCCTTTTTCTGTCATTTGGGCTTTGCCTGTGTCTTCTCTGCCATTTGCTTCATCCCCATTTGTCTTCTGTGTGTATTACTTTTCCCTTTCTGCCATATTCCCATCCCCTTTCTGCCATATTCCCATCCCCTTTGTGCCTCCTCTGTCACTCCTCATCCTTCTCTTTTTGGCACATATAATATTGAATTTGAGTATAGTTAAAAATTTTTTTTTTTTTTTTTTTTTTGAGTTGGAGTCTCTCTCTGTCACCCAGACTGGAGTGCAATGGCCGCTCCCGGCCACCGCAACCTCGACCTGCTGGGCTCTGGCGATCCTTCCGCCTCAGCCTTCCGAGTAGCTGGAACTACACGTGCGTGCTACCATGCCCCGCTGATTTTTTGATTTATTGTAGAGATGAGGTCTCGCTGCCCAGGCGGGTCTTGAACCCTCGGGCTCAGGCAATCCACTCACCTCAGCCTCCCAAAGGCGCGGGATTACAGGCTGAGCCACCGAGCCCGGCTATTTTATGAATTATTGATGATGACCTTCCTGATTGGAGTTAGGTGGTATCTCAGTGAAGTTTTAATTTGCATTTCTTTGATGACTAGTGAGGCTGAGCATTTTTTTCACACATCTGTTGGCTGCTCGTATGCCTTCTTTTGAGATCAGTCTTTCATATCTTTTGCCCACTTTGTAATGGGGCTGTTTGTTTTTTCTTTTCAACACATTTGGGTTCCTTGTAGATCCTAGATGTTAGGCCTTTGTCAGACATATAGTTGGCAAATATTTTTTCCCAGTCTGTGGGCTGTCTCCCTGATCTCTTGATGGTTTCTTGGCTTTGCAGAAGCTTATCAGTTTGATGAGGTCCCACTTGTCTGTCTTATCTCTTATGGTATGGGCACTTGGGATTTTGATCAGGAATTGGTTGCCAGTTCCAATTTCCATAAGGGTGTCTCTTGTGTTTTCTAAGGTTTTTATAGTTTGAAGTTTTACATTTAGGTCTTTGATCAATTTAGAGTTGATTTTTTGTGTATGGGGATAGGTAGGGGTCTTGTTTTAATCTTCCTCATGTGGCATGACCTTTTTTGGTGCTAGTTTGGCTTTGGGAGGTGCTTTGAAGCTTCTTTTCTGTCCAACCACTGAGCTGGTCATCGCTGGTTGCTGTATAAAACCCACTTTTCATCGCATGTCACAATCTGGTTGAGAAATGGTTCATTGTTGTGTAGAATAAGAGAAGATGACACCTCAAAATGATAATTAAAAAAAAATTTCCTTCACCTCATGAGGAACTCACTTATCGAACTTTCTTACCTTTACAATTTACCTCAAATTCTGAGTGATGGTAGGCAGCTTCTCATGTAGTTGTAAGTGGATCAGCTTCTATGATTGCTCTCAATTGGTTGTCATCAACTTCCAGTGGCTGGCCACTATGCTCCTTATCTTCAAGGCTTTCATCCTCTTTGCAAAACTTCTTGAACTACCACCGCTGCACTGTATGCTTGTTAGCAGTTCCTGGGCCAAATGTATTGATGTTATGAGTTGTCTCTGCTTTTTTGTGACCTATTTTGAACTCAATTAAGAAAATGGCTCAGATTTGCTTTTTGTCTAACATAATTTCTGTGGTCTAAAATAAATATAAAAGAAATATCCAGTAATAAGTCACTAGCAACAAAACATAAAGTGAGAAGTGTGCATTAAAGTGATGAATAATATAACCACATTTATATAAGAATGTATTCCAATATCAAATGGCAAATTTCAACAGTGAAAAAACCACAGTTACTTTTGTGCCTACCTAATAGTTTCCATGGGCTAAGGTGAGTTAAGAAAAGGTGGATAAAATGCCTAATGGTTATGAGGTTTTCTTTTGAGCTTGGTGGAACTATATAGAGATGGTGGTTGCACACCATTGTGAATGTACTGAATACCATTTAATTGTTCGTTTTAAAATGGTTAATTTTATGTCATGTGAATTTCACTTCTATAAATTTTATATATGTATACAGCCATTTGCCAATAATGGGTCACATATATAACAATGGTCCTATAAAATTATAATGGAACTGAAACGATTCCTATCATCTTGTAATGTCATAGCAGTCACAGCTTAAAGCATTCCTCAGTTTGTGGTGATGCTAGTATAAACAAACCTGTGCTGCCAGTCATATACAAGTATAACACATACACTTATGTACAGTAGAAAATACTTTGTGATGATAGTAAATGGCTATGTTACTGGTTTATGTATTTACTATACCATACTTTCCATTATTTAAAAGTGTAATCCTTCTGGTTATTAAAAAAGTCAACTGTAAAATAGCCTCAGGCAGGTCCTTCAAGAGGTATTCCAGAAGGCATTGTAATCATGAGATAACCACATTTATATAAGAATGTATTCCAATATCAAATGGCAAATTTCAACAGTGAAAAAAACCTCAATTACTTTTGTGCTTACCTAATAGTTTCCATGGGCTAAGGTGAGTTAAGAAATGGTGGAGAAAGTGCCTAATCATAAGGGATTACAGCTCCATACATCAGATTATAGCTAATCATAAGAGATTACAACTGACCCTGAAGACCTTTCATGAGACAAGATGTGGAGGTGAAGACAGTGATATTCATGATCCTGACCCTATGCAGATGTAAGCAAATGTGTTTGTGCCTTAGTTCTCAACAAAAAAGTTTAAGAAGCAAAAAATAAATAAATAAACATTTAAAACAAGAAAAAAATCTTATAAAATAAGGAAATAAATAAATGTTTTTGTACAACTGTATAATGTGTTTGTGTTTTTAACTAAGTTTACAAATGAGTCAAAAAGTTAAAAAAAAAATTAAAAACTTATAAGGTTAAAAGTTTACGGTAAGCTGGTAAGCTAAGACTAATTTATTATTGAAGAAAGAAAATACCTTTTCATAAATTTAATGTAGTCTAAATGTACGGTGTTTATAAAGTCTACAGTGGTGTATAGTAATGTTCTAGACCTTCACGTTCACTCATCATTCATTCACTGACTCAGCCTGAGCAACTTCCAGTCCTGCAAGCTCCTTTCATGGTAAGTTGTACTATTTTTGTCTTTTATACTGTATTTTGAGTGTACTTTTTATGTGTTCGGATATATTTAGATACACACATACATTGTTACAGTTGCTTAAAGTATTCAGTACAGTAGCATGCTGTACAGGTTTGTAGCCTAGGATCAATAGGCTATACCATATAGCTAGGTATACAGTAGGCTAGACCATCTACGTTTGTGTAAGTTCACACTATGATGTTCACAGAATGATTCAATCACCTAAGGATGCTTTTCTTAGAATGCATCCCTGTCCTTAAGCAACACATGACTACATGCACATCCCCACTACACATATTCCTTGAAACTACTGACATTAAGCTGCATTTTACCACCATGTGACCCTCGTTAAAGGTCTGTTTTGTGTGCATGTATATGGGAGTGAGAAGTGGTTAAATAGCATTTAATAAGACAGGGAAACCCAACCCCAAGATATCTTTTGAAATCAAGGTCTAAATAACACCTACCTACTCCTCTCACCAATATAAGAAGAACTAAATTCATTAATGCATGTGTGATAGGATACAAATGAAAGATGAAAGACAGATATGGCAAAATAAGGCCAGGTCAAAGGATTTATCTGTATGCTGAAAGATGAGATAGAGGATAGTGAACTGAGAAAAGCAAAAGTGGAAATAAGAGGAAAATAGACAAAGTGAGAACACTGACTTGGCCTGTTGGGGAAAAAAAAGATTTTTGATGAATATTCTTTTTTTTTTTTTTTTTTTCATTAATCAGTATTTTTTATTATGGTTTTGTGGGGTACAGTTAAGGGTTAGGTGTACAATGACGTTTCATTCAGGCACCCTGTAGATAAGAAGTGTTTTCCCATCCCCCGACAGATATTTGCTACTGTTAATCCCATCCCCCTCCCCCCCATAGTTTTGCAGTACCATCCGTCATTTTCTCATAGTATTGCATTGGATGTTCAAGGTCCGTTATATGAGTGAGAACATGTGATATTCGGATTTTTGTTTTTGTGAGAGGTCACTCAGTATTATAGACTCTAGTTCCATCCAGGTTGCAACGAAATTCATGATTTTGTTCTTTTTTATGGCTGCGTAGTATTCCATCGTGTATATGTACCACATTTTTTAAATCCAGTCCTCTTTTGATGGGCAGCATGGTTGTTTCCAGGTTCTTGCTATTGTGAACAATGCTGCGATAAACATACGTGTGCAGGTATCTTTTTTATAGAGTGATTTGTGTTCATCAGGGTATATTCCCAGTAGGGGGATTGCAGGGTCATATGGAAGGTCAATTTTTAGAGCTTTTAGGAATCGCCACACTGCTTTCCACAGAGGTTGCACTAGTTTACACTCCCACCAACAGTGTAGAAGTGTTCCCTTTTCACCACACCCTCTCCAGCAGCTGTTATTTTTTGAGTTGTTGATAATTGCCATTCTGACTGGAGTTAGGTGGTATCTCAGTGTGGTTTTGATTTGCATCTCCCTGATGATTAGTGAGGTTGAGCATTTCTTCATGTGTTTGTTGGCTGCTCGAATGTCTTCTTTTGTGAAGTGTCTGTTCATGTCTTTTGCCCATTTTATAATGGGGTTGTTTGTTTTCTTCTTTTCAGTACGCTTCAGTTCCTTGTAGATCCAGGATGGTTAAGCCTTTGTCAGACCTAGAGTTGGCAAATACTTTTTCCCAGTCTGTAGGCTGTCTCCCTGCTCTCTTGATGGTTTCTTTGGCTTTGCAGAAGCTTGTCAGTTTAATAAGGTCCCATTTGTCTATCTTCTCTG
>NW_007021243.1:0-823 GCF_000164805.1 Carlito syrichta
ATGTAAAGCACGGCAGGCATCAATGGAATTTTAAATTGTTTGCTTGGAAAATTGCAGATCTCGTGGTGGTCTTGTGATGCATAGTTTGTAAAGCACGAAACTTGTACGCCCCCAGTGAGTGATTATCACATTGCTGGAGGGTATAGAAAATGGTATATAAGTTGGAAAAGGTTTGAATAAAATCGGCTTCGGTCTTGGCCAGGCTGAACCCAGAAGAGCTGCCTCCGAGTAGTTTTCTTCTCTCCGTCTCTGATTCACCGGTGCGGTCCTAACCCTCCCTCTGGTCAGTGCAGGTCACCGACATACAGGCATGCGCTACCACACCCGGCTGATTTTTTTATTTATTGTAGAGATGAGGTCTCGCTGCCCAGGCGGGTCTTGAACCTGCGGGCTCAGGCAATCCACTCACCTCAGCCTCCCAAAGGCTTGGGATTACAGGCTGATCCACCGAGCCCAGCTATCTTTTCACTTTTTAAGTGAAAAAGCGAGCTGAGACTACAGGTGTGCACCACCAGGCCTGGTTAATTATTTTTCTTTTGTAGAGATGGGGGGGTCTCGATATGTTGCCCAGGCTGGTCTTGAACTCCAGGCTCAAGTAATCCTCCCACCTCTGCCTCCCAAAGTGCTGGGACTAGAGACGTGAGACACTGCACCTGGCCCAAACATAACTTTTCATATCTGGTTTTAGATGTGAAAGGGCCCCATGGAGTTCTCTTGATGAAGACATCCGTGGTCAACTTTCAGACACTTGGAAGGACCAGACAATGGGACAAGTGCCCACGGAGCCCAAGGCCACAACTGCCCTGCGCTCCAAACAGAAGCC
>NW_007021244.1:0-796 GCF_000164805.1 Carlito syrichta
CACATCCAAGAATAGCCAGAACAATCCTCAGCAAAAAAAAAAAAAAGCAGGTGGTATCACATTACCATACTTCAAACTTTACTATAAAGCTACAATCATCAAAACAGCTTGGTATTGGTACAGGAACAGGCATATAGATCAATGGAATAGAATTGAGATTCCAGAAGCAAAACCTCAATTTCTCAACCAACTCATCTTCGACAAAGCCCCCACCACCTACCACTGGGGAGAGGAGAACCTATTCAGTAAATGGTGCTGGGAAAACTGGCTGGCCACATGCAGAAGATTGAAACAGGACCCCTATCTATCCCCATGCACAAAGATTAACTCCAAATGCATCAGAGACCTAAATGTAAAACCTCAAACCATAAGAACCTTAGAAAAGGAAGGAAATATCCTCATGGAAATCGGAACTGGCATCCAATTCCTGAACAAAACCCGAAACCCACAGGTCATAAGAGAGAAGATAGACAAGTGGGACCGTATTAAACTGATGAGCTTCTGCAAAGCCAAAGAAACCATCAAGAAAGCAGGGAGATAGCCTACATACTGGGAAAAAGTATTTGCCAACACCAAGTCTGACAAAGGCTTAACATCCTGGATTTCCAAGGAACTCAAAAGTGCTGAAAAGAAAAAAACAAACAACCCCATTATAAAATGGGCAAAAGATATGAACAGACACTTCACAAAAGAAGACATCCGAGCAGCCAACAAACACATGAAGAAATGCTCAACCTCACTAATCATCACGGAGATGCAAATCAAAACCACATTGAGATACCACCTAACTCCAGTC
>NW_007021245.1:0-784 GCF_000164805.1 Carlito syrichta
CTCTTAGACAAAGAAAGAGTTTAAGTGGAATTAGCAGGCAACTTTCTGTACAAAATCTAGAAAAGAATTTACTTTATCTTTACTTATCTTAACACCTTTATGCTTTAACGCTTTACACATGATTCGAATATAGGCTCTCCTTTCCTTGGAGCCGCAGTTTCCCATAACTGTAACCGTGCACCTAATTTTTAGTAGTCTTGCAATAATTATACAAGGATTGAATCACTCTATCCGGTGATAAGTCACACAGTCCGTCGGCGACGCTTAACACTAACTTGCCTACCTACCCGTGCACTCCCGGGGGGGCTGCAGCACCCTAAGGCAAGGTCCGTCCTGAAACGAGAGAAACAAACTGGGAAACATATATTTTTATAATTACCGGAGTCTGGTCCCTGGGTTCGGGCGCCAGAGCTGACGGTGACTTGCACTGACCAGAGGGAGGGTTAGGACCGCACCGGTGAATCAGAGACGGAGAGAAGAAAACTACTCGGAGGCAGCTCTTCTGGGAACAGTCTGGCCAAGACTGAAGCCGATTTTATTCAAACTTTTTCCAACTTATATACCATTTTTTAGACCCTCCAGCAGTGTAATAATTACCTGCTTGGGGCATACAGATTCCATGCTTTACAGATCATGCATCACAAGACCGTCACAAGACGAACACGTTCTAAACAAGCTGTTACAATTTCCTGATGCATGTCGTGTTTTACAAGCTTACATCAAAATTACAAATACATTGTTTTAAATCATTCAAACAATTTAATAAATCATTCACATCATACTC
>NW_007021246.1:0-621 GCF_000164805.1 Carlito syrichta
ACAACAAAAACCAACTACAGAAGAATGTTTATTAATGTGACAAATTGTTCACAACATTATTGGCAAGTAAACTTGCAGAACGTCTCAGTGACAGCTGAAGGAATCAAAGGCTGACTATGCCCTCATGATCAATGCATTTTAGCCTATAAAAAGAAGTACTTTTGACACTGAAAAGCAAATACGGTTATTTATTAGGTGGAGTGGAGTGGACAGGAAAGACAAAGAAGAAATTGGTGTCTGCCACATATTCCTATTCTCCTGGCTCTGGGCCCTGAATTGGGTGCTCTCACAGTTTAAGCATTCTTCCCCAGTGTCATGGACTAATGTTTGTGATCCCCTCAAATTCATGTTCTGAAGCCCCCAATCTGATGGCATTTAGAGATGAGGCCTTTGGGAGGTAATTAGGTTTAGATGAGGTCATGAAGGGGAGGCCCTCATGATGGGATTTATAAGACGAGGAAGAGAGATCTCTCTTTCTAAGAAAAGGCTGTGTGAGAGCACAATGAGAAGGCAGCTGACTGCAGGTCAAGAAGAGACCCACAACCCATGACCAGTCATATTGGTACTCCGATCTCAGACTTCCCAGTCTCTACCCCCCCAGCTCCAAAGCCACTCTGACAT
>NW_007021247.1:0-753 GCF_000164805.1 Carlito syrichta
GTTCTCTATCTGTTTATTATTCCTAAATGTAATTACTGTGGACCTTCTAAACAACTATATATGATAGCACATTCATAGTCTCATTTTAAGTTAATCTATTTGATGTAGTTATTAAAGCACTTCTCTGTGAATGTAGTTTTCTTAGAATACTTTCCAATAGTTAGTCTTCATTTGATTTAGGAGATACTGACTTGCATTTTGAAAAGTAATATGTGATGACCAACTTTCTGTCCTTATTCTTTATAGGTAAAACTTACTTTTCAACATTGGGATTTGTAGCTCCACGGCTATAATTAATTCATTAGTACTAGATAATATATCTTCTACTATAAAGCTAATTTGCATGTTACAGAGATTCAGCATTTATGATTGAGCTAAGGATAGGGTAAATGGCATAATTAAGATATTAATTTACTCATGTAAAAGATCTTTACTAAGTAGCCATGGTATTTTTGGCGCCGTCTTTTGTTGAGATTTTAATTATGTTTTATAATTTTTATGGGAATTTACATTGATTGATTTTGATTTCTCACACACACACACACACACACACACACACACACACACACACACACACACACATAAATTATAGAGCATTGGTTTTGGTGATGTCATTACAACCCATGTAGTCCAAACTTCCAATGAGTCCATGAATTATTCTACTATTTGATATGATTTTTCTATTTCTGGGTAAACATTTCCATGGGTGGACAATTCAATATCCAAATGGTTGGCATTAAATATGACAACTTG
>NW_007021248.1:0-758 GCF_000164805.1 Carlito syrichta
CCATGAGGAGGAGAGTTAGTAATTGTGACACCCATCACAGAGAAGAGAAAGCCATTGAGTCATCCATCACATAGAACATCAGTTACTGGGACACCATAACAGAGGAGGGAAAGTCACTGGGTTACGCATCTAGGGAGGCCAGTCACTGGGGTACCCATCACAAATGAAGGCCAGTCACTAAGGCACACATTACAGATGAGGGCCAGTCAGTAAGCCATCAAACACATGAAAAGGGACAGTTACTGTGGCATCCATCATAGAGGCGAGCCAGTTACTGAGGTCCTGATTAAGGAGGAGTCCCAATCATGGGGGGCTTATCAGAAGGGAGAGCATGTCACTGATGCATCCATCACAATGGAGTGCCAGACACTGGGGCAGTTATCACAGAAGAGGGTCATACATGGGGCACCAATCACAAGGTAAGACCATTCGCAGGGGTACCGATCACAGATTTGGGGCAGTCACTGAGGGACCCATAAATGTGGCAGGCCATTAATGAACTCGTGCCTTAGATGATTAGTCTTAGATGATTAGTCTGGTACACCCAACAGAGAGTGACTGTGTTAGTTACTGTGCTAGTGACTGTAGCACTCTTAACAGAGGAAAGCCAGTCACTGGAGCACCCATTAGGGAGGAGCCCTCTCATTGGGAAAACTTTCAGAGAGGGGAGCTTGTCACTACAGCAGCCATTTTGGTGGAGGGTCAGTCACTGTGGAACTAATCAAAGAGAAGTTTCACTCTCTGGGTACCCATGATGG
>NW_007021249.1:0-1384 GCF_000164805.1 Carlito syrichta
CGTTGACCTGCTGGGCTCCGACGATCCTTCTGCCTCAGCCTTCCAAGTAGCTGGAACTACAGGTGCACTCTACCACTGCTGGCTAATTTTTGATTTATTGTAGAGTTGTGGTCTCGCCAAGTTGCCCAGGCTGTTCTCGAACCTGCAGGCTCAGGCATTCCACCCACCTCGACCTCCCACAGTGCTGGGATTACAAGCTGATTTCACTGAACTGGACCAACTGTTTTTAATGATAGCTTGTACGTGACCTTTGATGTTTCCCTGATTGAATTCTTTCCAATTTTATTAATTTAACTTTTCAGAATTTCAAGATGTAATTTATAGCGTCACTTATCTAAAGCTTAATATTCTTGGAGGAAAAACCTTGTCGTGTCTTTTAGCAGGAAAAAATATTCAAATAAAGCAGTTTTTCTCTTTCCAATCTTCCACTTAAAAAACAAAGACCGCCGGGCTCGGTGGCTCAGCCTGTAATCCCACACCTTTGGGAGGCTGAGGTGAGTGGATTGCCTGAGCCCGCGGGTTCGAGACCCGCCTGGGCAGCGAGACCTCATCTCTACAATAAATCAAAAAAAAAAATCAGCCGGGCGTGGTAGCGCACACCTGTAATTCCGGCTACTCGGAAGGCTGAGGCGGAAGGATCGCTGGAGCCCAGCAGGCGAGGCTGCGGTGGCCAGGAGCGGCCACTGCACTCCAGTCCGGGTGACAGAGTGAGACTCCAACTCAAAAAAAAAACAAACAAAAACAAAGACCCTGTCCACTGGAATCCTCCAAAATGGTGAAGGGTAGTGCTGTTACCGGGGGATGAATGTTATTTGGGAGCTTGTCCCGAAAATTTGAGTGGAAATGTTGCAGGAAAACAGAGAGGCTGTGACACCGAGGCTATCTTCGGAAGTAGCATTTCATTAGCACCGGTGCTACCCATGGGCTAATGCTCCAAGACTGAGCAACCCAGAGAAAGAGAAGAGGGGTTTTATATGTTAGCTTTGGTAAGGGGGTGGGGAGCAGGTTGCATGGCTATACATTTTTCTTTGGAATTTGCAAGGTTGTACTTAGCAAAACCAGATTTTCAAAGAACAAATTGTCTCCAGGATGTGCTTAACAAGCAGGGGTTGTAAACTGATGACTTCACAAAGAGAGGATTTGGAGTAAGTTTGTGAATTGGTTACTATCTTGCATTTCCAGGAAAGCACCTTTATCCATCTTTGTTCAAACATTCTCTTCCTTTTAGCAGCATACTTTGCTGCTAACTAGTAAAGGCTGTTTAGTTTTCTCAAGCCTCATGTCTATCAGATTTGGAGCCTGCAGGTTGATCTTTAAAATAAATAATTTTAACTGTTTTTTGCCCCTCTCTGTCACTTTACATTTTAAACTTTGTGTGCTTTTT
>NW_007021250.1:0-964 GCF_000164805.1 Carlito syrichta
CTGAATTAACTAGCTTACTATATACCTAGACAGCAGGATAGCTAGCTGAATTTAATATATGACTTAACTAGCTAGCCAGCTGACTAGACAGCTGACTTAAATCTCAAGATTCCTAGCTAGAAAGGTGGATATCAAGCTGATTTAATTAGGTGGCTTAACTAGCTAGCCAGCGTGCTAGACAGCTGACTTAGAAAACTAGCTACATAGCTATACAGCTGTCTAGCCAGTTGACTTAACTAGGTGACTTATGTAGCTAGTCAGCTGTCTAGAAAGCTGACCTGGGGCGGGGCAAGATGGCGACCTGGCAACCCGGTGTCTGAAGCCCTCTGCAAGGGAGATCTGCAGTGGGTCTCTGACTCTCGCCCCCGGGAGGCTGGGGACCCCAGCATCGCAGCCTACTCCTCAAACAGAGCTCGGCCATCGCTATCACTGGAACATCGCAAGGACTGGACATTTTTACTGCATCGTCCTCTCCCGCTGCTGCCGCAGCCCCTCCCCCCACCAGCGCTCCCGCCGCCGCCGCCGCCACCGTCGCCGCCGCCGCGCCCGCCGCGGCCTCTGGCACGGGTAGCTCATCACAACCCGGCCGGAGGAGATCCACATCAAACCGCTTCAGGGAAGATCTGCTGGGATCGCTGCCACCGCTCCTGCGACGGAGACTGTCCTGCCCACCCGGCGCGGGGATCCTGTTGCCTGCTCGGAGGCAGGCAGCCATCTTGTTCCTGTCCGGCCCCACCCCCTCTGGGGCGAGCAGATGAGATACCACCACCTGCTGGCGATTCAAGGTAACAACACCGAAACGGGAGAGACAAGCTTCATAAAGACATAGACTAAACTTCTGAACCGAGGTTATTCTGAACTGTCCTTCACAGCAGATCAGGGGAACTGACCCTAACTGCAAACTAATTTACCAGCTTGAAAAAAAAAAAAAAAAAAAACGAGAAATCAAACCTGAAAGGACATT
>NW_007021250.1:2429-3254 GCF_000164805.1 Carlito syrichta
CAAACGAGAAGACCAACTCCCAGACACATAATAATTCGCCTAAACAAAGTAACTATGAAAGGAAAAATCCTAAAGGCAGCAAGAGAAAAAGGCCAGACTACCTACCAGGGAAAATCAATTAGAATAGCAGCAGATTTATCAACAGAAACCCTTCAGGCCAGGAGAGCCTGGAGCCCTATCTTCAAAGTTCTAAAAGAGAAACAATTTCAACCAAGAATAACCTACCCAGCCAAACTAAGCTTCATAAATGAGGGAGAATTGAAATCTTTTCCAGACATCCAATCCCTACGAACCTACGCCGCTACCAGGCCACCTCTACAAGAAACACTTAAGAAAGTACTGAACACAGAAGAAAAAGAAAAAAGAACAACAGCATTCTTCACAAGAGTACAGGCAAAAGATTAAAAACACACATGAACCAACTCCAAAACCCAAAGAAAGACAACAAATAAACAGGAACAACTCTGTAAGAACCTTATGACAGGGATCAACTCTTGCATTTCAATTATTAGCCTAAATGTGAACGGACTAAATGCACCACTGAAAAGACATAGATTGGCAAAATGGATAAAATATCATCAGGCAACAATCTATTGCCTTCAAGAGACTCACCTCACTAGAAAGGACATCCACAGACTCAAAGTAAGAGGATGGGAAACAAACTTCCAGGCGAACGGAATACAAAAGAAAGGAGGAGTAGCCATCTTAATTTCAGACAAAATACCCTTCAAACTATTAAAAATCAAGAAAGATACAGAAGGCCACTACATAATGATAAAAGGCTCAATCCATCAACAAGAAATATCTATTCTAAATATATATGCG
>NW_007021251.1:0-642 GCF_000164805.1 Carlito syrichta
GTGATCCTTCTGCCTCAGCCTTCCAAGTAGATGGAACTAAAGGTGTGTGCTTTCACCCAGCTTATTTATCTTTCATTTACTGCAGAGACGATGTCTCACCATTTTGCCCAGGCTGTTCTCAAACTTGCAGACTTAGGGAATCCTCTTGCCTCGGCCTCCCAAAGTGCTGGGATTATAGGCCTGAGCCACTGCACCTGGCTGCACAATGGGAATGTGTACCCTGTACTTGTCTTACCATTGTGTCTTGGAAGTAGATAAACTGTTTCAATTTCACAGGCTCACAGATGAGACTTTGGGTTCTTGAGTTGGTGCTGAACGAATTAGGATTTTGGCACTGTGGGATGGTATGAATGTATCTAAAAAGGATGTGAGTTTTGGAGGACCTAAGGTGGAATACTGTGGTTTGAATGTCACCTCCAAATCTCATATTGAAGTTTTATCTGCAATATGGCAGTACTAAAGGGGGGTCTTTAAGTGGTGCCTGGTCATGAAGACTCTGTCCTCAGGAATGAGTGAATACATTTATAGATTGATGAGTTAATGGATTAATGGCTTATCCTAGTAAGTAAACTGGTGGTTTTTTTACAAACAGATAGATAATGATCTAGTACATTAGTACTTTCAGCCCCTTTACCAAGTGAT
>NW_007021252.1:0-622 GCF_000164805.1 Carlito syrichta
CCTCGGTGCCTGCAGTTGACTTTCTTTTGGCCAACTGATAACAGAAGGTAAGTTGGTGAATAAATATTTAATTTATGCAACCCAAATCCTGAAAGTCTGAGTTTTAAATGTAATGCCTTGCATTCCCGAAGCAAACTGTACAGAAATATTTTTTTTTAAAAACTACATTTACATCTGTCCTTTAAAAGAAGAAAATGAACATAAAAGAAAAACCTACACATATGCATGCACCAAACCAAAGATGCTGAAGACCCTCTGCCAATCAGCATTTCTATAGAGACATTCTTTCCATGATTAAAACAAAAACTCCAGCCAGGCTCGGTGGCTCAGCCTGTAATCCCGTGCCTTTGGGAGGCTGAGGTGAGTGGATTGCTGGGCAGGTGAGACCTCATCTCTACAATAAATCAAAAAATTAGCCGAGGTGAGTGGATTGCTGGGCAGGTGAGACCTCATCTCTACAATAAATCAAAAAATTAGCCAGGTGAGGTAGCGTGCGCCTGTAGTTCCAGCTACTTGGAAGCCTGAGGCAGAAGGATCGCCGGAGCCCAGCATGTCGAGGCTGCGGTGGCCGGGAGTGGTCACTGCACTCCAGTCTGAGCGACAGAGTGAGACTCCAACTCAA
>NW_007021253.1:0-788 GCF_000164805.1 Carlito syrichta
ATGGATTTGGAGTCGAACATTAGCGATTTATCACAGAAACAAAGAACAGTGTTCCATATGTTCTCACTCATAAGAGGAACTTGAACAATTATAATGCTATAAGAAAGTGACTGGCCATAATGGGAAACTGTTGGTGGTGGGGTGGGTTGTCAGTTGAGGGGAGAGAGTGCTAGGGGAGAGAGTGCTAGGGGAGAGAGTGGCATGTCTCATTATCAGGGGTACTTGCATGATCAATGTTTGTATACCTAACACTGAATTGTATCTCACATCTTTACAATAATTTTTCTTTTTTTAAAAGGTTGCTAGCCAAGAGTTCCTTAAACACTGGTACTTCAAATCCTGAGTGAGGCTATTAAAAATATATTATCTTGGGCATGTAAATTTGTTAAGATCATCATTAAATTTTTAAAAATTAATGTTCTAATACTCTAAGTAACGGATTGGCAGTACTGGAATCTGACAGGGGAAAGGGTGCACACCTCATCAAAAAGGGTACCTGCATAATGAACATTTGTACACCTAACCCTGAATTGGACACCATATCTGTAATACAGAAATAAAAATATTTTAAAAAGTAAACACATACACACACTCACCTATTGATAATTATTTGAAAAATTTTACAATTCTCCAAAAATATAAAAAAAATAATAAAATTAGTGCTAAGTTTTTGGTAACTTTAATCTTTTAAAAAGCTTAATCTTGATAATACTGAGGCCCATGTTGTAAACATTGTTTGCAGTATTTCATTGTGCATGCTATGTTTGAGCTTATGCCTATTTTAAAAA
>NW_007021254.1:0-966 GCF_000164805.1 Carlito syrichta
TTCCAACTATTGTGCTGTATAAATTTTTAAAATTTTTTCTGAAATGCAACTTTTCTGAAAATTTGTCTTAATGTAGCTCAAAGACAATATGTTCTATAAACTATTGCACAACTCAAGATATTTTCACTTTAAGTGATTTCATCATTTAAATGTCATCATCCTAATCTTTTTTTAGCCTGTTTACTAATATCAAGAGTGGAAAATAGAGTTCGATACTAGTATAATTTCTTTTATTTTTTGGCATCTATAACCTATATTTTCCACCTAAATGCTTATTTTGAAATTTTTAATAATTTTGTTATTTTTTTGAGATCAGTAATTTTATAATTTACACCTAGGCACATGTATTTTTTAATAAATTTAGTCTGGAACTAACTGTGGAATTTTAATCTGCCATAAATGGATTCCTATAAATCTCAATAAATTTTCAACTTCTAGTTTAATTATTGGCTTCCTACACTTGCTCCATTTTTTCATCTGAATTTTTGAACACATTTTTAGCCTGTTCATTTCAGACTTTTGGCTGTTTCTCTTTTTGTCCTATGTCTGACATTATTTCTCGTACTTTATTTTACAGTCCATGAACACAGACTCTCATTAAATAGAGTTTTTGGGTAAGGGAATAATTGTGTTTTCTTCAGTTTATGCATTGTTTTGAGTTATTTCTTTTTTAGCTAAACGAAAATAATTATAACATTGTGAAGATTAAATATGTAGCTGATGTATATATTCTGTTTTGCTTCTTATCAATAGAGTCAAGGATGCAAATTTAATGCCTTAAAATTAAATAATATTTTTCAACATCCCCAAATTATGAGCATTGTATGTCATCTAACTTTTAAGATTGTGCCCATCTAAAAGCATAAATAAAAAATATACATATTATAAATTATTTCATGCTCTTTGTTGTTATGGAATGAGGAGCCTTCAACTTAATCTCAGAAGAGATTCATTAACAATTTTCAG
>NW_007021255.1:0-972 GCF_000164805.1 Carlito syrichta
TTTCAAATCAAGGAGGTACTTAATTGATGTCTTGTCCAGACCTTTTTTTTTTGAGTTGGAGTCTCACTCTATTGCCCAGACTGCAGTGCAGTGGCTGCTCCCGGCCACGCAGCCTTGACCTGCTGGGCTCTGGCAATCCTTCTGTCTCAGCCTTCCGAGTAGCTGGAACTACAGGCCCGGCTAATTTTTTTTTTGTTTGTTTTTATTGTAGAGATGAGGTCTCGCCAAGTTGCCCAGGCGGGTCTCGAACCCGCGGGCTCAGGCAATCCATTCACCTCAGCCTTCTAAGGCGTGGGATTACAGGCTGAGCTACCGAGCCTGGCTCTTTTTTTTTTAGTTGAAGGTCTCACTCTGTTGCCCAGGCTGGAGTGCTATGACATCATCATGGCTCACTGTAGCCTTGACCTATTGGGTTCAGATGATCCTTCTGCCTTAGCATCCCGAGCAGTTGGGACTATAGGTACATGCCACAATGTCAGGCTAATTTTTCTTTTCTTCTTTTTCTTCTCTCTTTTTTTTTTGAGATAGGATTTTGATATCTTGCCTAAACTGAGCTCAAGTAATTCTCCCACCTTGGTCTCCTAAAGTGCTGTGATTACAGGTGTGCACCACCATGCCTGGCTAATTATTTTATATATATATATATATATATATATATATATATATATATATATTTTTTTTTTTTTTTTTTTTTTTTTGTCGAGATGAAGTCTCATTATATTGCCTGGGCTGGTCTCTAACTCCTGGTCTCCAACTCCTCCTGCTTTGGCCTCCTGGAGTCCTGGAATTACACGAATGAACCCCTGAATCCAGTCCGAAAGCATGAAACTGTCTTGATAAATACTTCCCTGACAGGAACATCTTAGGATAAAATTGAGTAAGACTTTACACTTCACTTTTTTGTTTGTTTTAAAGGTGAAACGTCCATTCTTTATTCTTTCTGACCACTAACCCATCTGGCAGAGGTGGAAA
>NW_007021256.1:0-749 GCF_000164805.1 Carlito syrichta
TTATCATGTCCCACTGTCTCTGAGACCCTCACATTCAGAGCACACCTATACACCCTTTTCTTTTCTGGTCATGTTTTCTCCATTGCCCATTCCTCCACCTCCCAGAATGGTTCATATTTACTCAGCTATGGAGGGGAATTGAACTTAAAAGATGAGAATGATTTCCAGTTTCCCTGCACCACAGGCAACAAGCTTGGAGTAGATATTCTATCCTAATAATAAGTAAAAAGCTGAACAAACAGAAAATGGGCAACTCTTCTTAGATCCTTCAGAGAGTTGAGATTTCAGGGAAAACCACTGCTCCAGAACTTGAAGAGACAGACTGCAGAATGCAGATATCACAGCTTTCTGAAGCAGAAACCCAAGGATTGAAACCTCCACAGGAGCCAGCACTAAGGTAGGAAAACCTGAGCTCTAATTGATGAACTGCTGAAGGCACAGCATGGAAAACTTGCGAGGGAAAATCCCTGGAGGCCAGTCATGGAGTCCCACATTTTAGTCAGTTTGAGATTCCGGAGCTGCACCAGTGTCTCATGGCAAAAAAACAGAGAAAAATCTCCCCATGCTTCCAGCAGGGAATTTTTTAATTGAAATATGCCAGAGCACACTGTTCTCTTTAACAAGACCTGCTGGAAGGACTCGTTTAACTGGAGCTTCATGTGCTGGGGTTGTATTCTATCCCAACTGACCTGCAGAAAGGAAAATTCCTACCATGAGCCCCTTCTTTTTTTTTTTTTTTTTGAGCTGGA
>NW_007021257.1:0-7347 GCF_000164805.1 Carlito syrichta
AACAGGTGGAGCTGAGGCTGCAGCGAAGAGAAAGTTTCTTCATCATCATCATCGTTAGCAGCCTTTTTGGAAGGAAATTTCTCATAATCATGCTGTAGATTTAAAGCATTTTTAATTAACATTGTTACTGCACAAAATGTAGAAAATGAGCTAGATTAGAAGAAGAAACTTTAGCTCCATGTTTAGACAAAGTATTCATTAAGATACTGATTAATATTTTGCGTTCCTAGATTCACTCTGGCCCATGATTAGATAACGGCTCTGGCTTCACAAAAACTTGTTTACCCATCCTCACTCTGCCTGTCTTTACAGAGGGGTCTGCAGCACCCTGGGTATAATCCTAGCTGCCCTGAAACAAGAAAAAGACTTACTTTCCAGGGGCCCCATGTTGGGCGCCATTTGTGGGGAACAAGTCCCTGCAGAGATTTAGAGGATCCCTGGAAGGTGGGGCAGCATTGGTGATTATTCTGGAGAAATAAAGAGAAAGAAAGAGAAAGGGCGAGAAGGAAAGAGACTGGACTCTGTCTAGTGCAAAAGCCGATTCTGTAGTATGATAGATATTAAAAGAAAGAAAGATGGAGAGATAGATATAAAGAGGAAGAAAGAGAAAGAAAAAAGTGGACAACTGTTCAGTGAAATGAGCAGAAGCCGTTTATTGGGACCAACTGTGAGTCTTTTATCATGAATTTTCACATGTTAAATCACAAGACTTTCACGTGAACACAAGGCCAGGTGGAAGAGGCACATCCCCTCACCCACCAGTGTTTCCTTAAGCATGAGGAAGGACAACCCCAATCAAATCACAGGACTTTCAGGAAAACACAAAGCCAGGTGGAAGAGGGGTGTCCCCCACCCACCAGGCGTTTTCCCAAGCATGAAGAAGGACAATACCCAAATTATCTCACTGTTCCTTATGCTTGGTTTATGTTCCTCAAAGCAATACAACAATTGTAACATCCTAAAATCCTAATAATCAATAATTTCTAAAACTTATGCATAACCAACACCTAATGACTGACTAAAATCCTAATACATTTCTATTCTGTGCTAATTCTACATACATTATGGAAACTCTTAATTATAGCCGAAACCTCAATCTGTGAGAAACGGGAACAATGGATCCCTAGTCAGCCATGCCTTTCATATTCTCAGAACTTCATGCTTAGATCATCAAAGTCCCTGATAGTGGGTCAGGCCAACCAACAAAGAAAGCAGGAAGGAATGGACCTTCAGCTCCAGAACACAACCTGGTGGTCTCAGGGTCCACAGCCCACCTGGAACCCTAAAGCTCAGTCAGGCCTCCACGGCCTACTCACAACATAAACATATAGTAAAGTTTGAAGTATGGAACTGTGATAAATCTGCTTTGTTTCTTTTGATAAAATTCTTTTGGTTTTTCATTATTGTTTATGGCTTGATATGAATTCATTATTGTAATTTCCAGGACTGATAAGAATGATGTTGAGGTGTTGCTGCCCTGAGAGGTGGTAGGTGACTCCACCGCAGACAGTGTCGCGCTGGGGCCTGCGCTGGTCGCAGAAGTCGTAGGGAGGACTTCAGGACACTCAGGAATCCGAGAAATGTTGGGACCAAGACTGCAAACTGCTGAATAGACAGACTGTAAAGCAGAGGGAAAAGTGAACAAAACCAGAAGACCCTCATAAGGAAGAACAGGTCATTGCAGAAGAGAAATAAAAGCAACCCCACCTTCCCTCAAAAACAGAATTGAAGAGGGGGGAGGAAAGGGATAAAGGGAGAAAAATCTAGAGAAATGAGAAAAACCAAAAGAAGAGTATGGGTCTCTCCCAGACGCCTGGGAGAGCAGACACTGAGAAAATTGACTTTGGAATACAAACAATCAAAAGTCCCCAGAATGAAGGGTCTCAAAATGCAAATGTAGATATCAAAACAATAATGGAGAGACTAAAAAGAATTGAGGAGACACAAGAAGAAACTAGGAAGGAGCTGATATCTGAGATAACAGTAATAAAGAATACTGTGAATGAAATAAATAACAAATTGATAAGCATGGAAAGCAGAATTACCCAAGCAGAAGAAAGAATCTCAGAGCTTGAGGACCAAAATATAGAAATAACCCAAACTCTTAAAAACACAGAAAATAAGCTAAAAAAGACAGAACAAAACCTTCAAGAGATGAGTGACTACCTCAAGAGGCCTAACCTAAGAATAATCGGACTCCCTGAGGTAGAAAGAGAAACAGAGACCACATTGGAACAAACTTTCCACGAGATCATTCAAGAAAATTTCCCTCATCTAATCAGTGATACAAAAATTCAAACACAAGAGATTCAGAGAACCCCCGCAAGACAACAAATGAGAAGACCAACTCCTAGACACATAATAATTCGCCTAAATAAAGTAGGCACAAAAGAAAAAATCCTAAAGGCAGCAAGAGAAAAAGGCCAGATCACCCACCATGGAAGACCAATCAGAATAGCAGCAGATTTATCTGCAGAAACCCTGCAGGCTAGGAGAGCTTGGAGCCCTATCTTCAAAGTCCTAAAGGATAAACAATTTCAACCAAGAATAACCTACCCAGCCAAGCTAAGCTTCATCAGTGAGGGAGAATTAAAATCTTTCCCAGATATCCAATCCCTAAGAACTTATGCAGCCACAAAACCATCTCTACATGAAACACTCAAGAAAGTACTAAACACAGAAGAAAAGGAAAAAAGAACAACGTTCTTCACAAGAGTACAGGGAAAAGAATAAAATATACACGAACCAACCCCAAAAGCAAAAGAAAGACAAAAAAAAAGCAAAAGAAAGCAAAAAAAAGAAAAAACCAAGTGGAAGAAGAATAACTCAATAAGAACTCCATGATAGGGATGAACTCTCACATTTCAATAATTAGTCTGAATGTGAATGGACTAAACGCACCACTGAAAAGACATAGAATGACAAAATGGATAAAATATCACCAGGCAACAATATACTGCCTTCAAGAGACCCATCTCACTAGAAAGGACATACACAGACTCAAAGTAAGAGGATGGGAAACAAATTTTCAGGCGAATGGAACACAAAAGAAAGGAGGAGTCGCGATCCTAATTTCAGACAAAATACCATTTAAGCTATCAAAAATTAAAAAAGATACAGAGGGCCACAACATAATGATAAAAGTTTCACTCCATTAACAGGAAATATCTATCCTAAACATATATGCACCCAACATAGGCGCACCAACATTCATAAAGCAACTTCTAGGAAAACTAAAGAAAGACATTGACTCTAACACCATAATAACTGGGGACTTTAATACACCACTCACAACCTTAGACAGATCATCAGGACAAAAAATCAGCAAGGAGATCCGGAACCTCAATGAGACTCTGGACCAAATGGACTTAATTGATACCTATAGAACACTCCATCCAAAGAGCACAGAATACACATTCTACTCATCACCACATGGAACATATTCTAAGATCGACCACATAATTGGACACAAATCAAGTATAAGCAAATTAAAAGGACTGAAATTCTGCCATGCACTTTTTCGGACCACAGTGGAATAAAAATAAACATTGACACCAACAAAGTCCCCCCAAAACCCACAAAGACATGGACACTAAACAGCATGATGCTAAATAACTCCAGGGTCAATGATGACATCAAAATAGAGATCAAAAGATACCTGGAAACAAATGAAAATAAAGAAACATCTTACCAAAATCTCTGGGATGCCTTAAAAGCTGTAATAAGAGGGGAATTTATATCCCTACAAACACACATGAGGAAAATGGAAGGAACAGAAATTGACAACCTAACAAGCCACCTAAAGAAGCTGGAAAAGCAGACCACAAAAACCCTAATTTCAGCAGAAGAATCCAGATCACCAAAATAAAAGCCCAAATCCAGGACATAGAAGACAAAAAGATAATACAAAAAATCAATGAAACAAAAAGCTGGTTCTTCGAAAGGGTAAACAAGATTGATGGTCCCCTAGCTAGACTGACCAAGAAAAAACGAGAAAAAAACCAAATAAGCATAATCAGAAACACAAAAGATGAAGTCACATCTGACCCTGAAGAAATACAAAAGATCATTAGAGACTACTACGTACACTTGTATGGAAACAAACTTGAAAACCAGAAGGAAATGGAAGACTTTCTGACATCACACAACCTACCTAGGTTGAAACAAGAAGAAATTGAGACCCTAAATAAACCAATAACAATCAAGGAAATCGACCACATAATAAGAAAACTTCCTAAAATAAAAAGCCCTGGTACCAGAAGGCTTTCCAGCAGAATTCTACAAGACATTTAAGGAGGAGCTGATACCAACCCTACTGAAGGTATTCCAGACGATTGAAAAAGATGGAACTCTCCCCAAATCATTTCACGAAGCCAACATCACATTGATACCCAAACCAGGTAAAATCCAACAAAGAAAGAAAACTACAGGCCAATATCTTTGATGAACATAGATGCTAAAATTCTCAACAACATCCAAGCAAACCGAATTCAGCAATACATCTCAAAAATCATCTACCATGACCAAGTAGGCTTCATTCCTGGCATGCAAGGCTGGTTCAACATTCGGAAAACCATAAATGTAATTAAATACATCAACAGATGTCAAAACAAAAACCACATGATTATATCATTAGATGCAGAAAAAGCTTTTGATAAAATCCAGCACCCCTTCTTGATAAAAACCCTTGAACATCTAGCCATATGGGGAACATACCTCAAAATAGTAAAAGCCATCTACGAGAAACCCACAGCCAGCATACTCCTAAATGGACAAAAATTGGAACCAATTCCCCTGAAAACTGGAACTAGACAAGGATGTCCACTCTCTCCCCTCCCATTCAACATAGTATTGGAAGTCCTGGCTCAAGCAATTAGACAAGTGGAGGCAACCAGGGGTAATCAAATAGGAACAGAAGAAGTCCAGTTATTTCTCTTTGCAGATGATATGATTGTGTACCATGAAAACCCAAGAGAATCTGTCAAAAACCTCCTTACACTGATAAAGGCCTTTGGCAATGTGTGAGGATACAAAATAAATGTACAAAAGACAGTCGCATTTCTCTACACCAAAAATAAGCAAACAGAAACCCAAATAAAAAACACAATTCCATTCACAATAGCAACAAAAAAATGAAATACCTCTGGCATCTTCCTAACCAGAGACATGAAAGACCTTTACAATGAAAATTACGAAACACTGCTCAAAGAAATCAAAGCCGACATGAACAAGTGGAAAAATATCCCATGCTCATGGATCAGAAGAATCAACATTGTGAAGATGTCCATCTTACCTAAGGCAATCTACAAATTCAATGCAATACCCATTAAATTACCAACAACATTCTTCTCAGACCTAGAAAAAACAACACAGGAATTCATATGGAAACACAAACATCCAAGAATAGCCAGAACAATCCTCAGCAAAAAAAACAAAGCAGGTGGTATCACAATACCAGATTTCAAACTGTACTATAAAGCTACAATCATCAAAACAGCTTGGTATTGGTACAGGAACAGGCATATAGATCAATGGAACAGAATTGAGATTCCAGAAGCAAAACCTCAATTTCTCAACCAACTCATCTTCGACAAAGCCCCCACCACCTACCAATGGGGAGAGGAGAACCTATTCAGTAAATGGTGCTGGGAAAATTGGCTGACCACATGCAGAAGATTGAAACAGGACCCCTATCTATCCCCATGCACAAAGGTTAACTCCAAATGGATCAGAGACCTAAATGTAAAACCTCAAACCATAAGAACCTTAGAAAAGGAAGGAAATACTCTCATGGAAATCGGAACTGGCATCCAATTCCTGTACAAAACCCGAAACCCACAGGACTTAAGAGAGAAGATAGACAAATGGGACCTTATTAAACTGACAAGCTTCTGCAAAGCCAAAGAAACCATCAAGAGAGCAGGGAGACAGCCTACAGACTGGGAAAAAGTATTTGCCAACTCTAGGTCTGACAAAGGCTTAACATCCTGGATCTACAAGGAACTGAAACGTACTGAAAAGAAGAAAACAAACAACCCCATTATAAAATGGGCAAAAGACAGGAACAGACACTTCACAAAAGAAGACATCCGAGCAGCCAACAAACACATGAAGAAATGTTCAACCTAACTAATCATCAGGGAGATGCAAATCAAAACCACACTGAGATACCACCTAACTCCAGTCAGAATGGCAATTATCAACAACTCAAAAAATAACAGCTGCTGGAGACGGTGTGGCGAAAAGGGAACACTTCTACACTGTTGGTGGGAGTGTAAACTAGTGCAACCTCTGTGGAAAGCAGTGTGGCGATTCCTAAAAGCTCTAAATATCAACCTCCCATATGACCCTGCAATCCCCCTACTGGGAATATATCCTGAAGAACTCAAATTACTCTATCAAAAAGATACCTGCACACGGATGTTTATTGCAGCATTGTTCACAATAGCAAGAACCTGGAAGCAACCATGCTGCCCATCAAAAGAGGACTGGATTAAAAAATGTGGTACATATACACGATGGAATACTACGCAGCCATAAAAAAGAACAAAATCATGAATTTCACAGCAACCTGAATGGATCTAGAGTCTATAATACTGAGTGACCTCTCACAGAAACATAGATCCGAGTATCACATGTTCTCAATCATATAATGGACCTTGAACATCCAATGTAATACTATAAAATGACTGACAGTAGTGGGAAACTATGGGGGGGAGATGGGATTAATGGTAGCAAACATCTGTTTGAGACTGGGGAAACACCTCTTATCAACAGGGTGCCTGAACAAAACGTATTTGTATACCTAACACTTAACTACCCCACAATATCATAATAAAAAATATTGATAAATAAAAAAATAAAAATAAAAAAGTTAAACAAATTATACAGTTGTTTACTGTATAATTTAATTCACATAACACTAAAATTCAAAATTTTGTAATGAAAATCATATTAGCGTCTTTAATGGGCTGCGGTTGGAAATAGGAGATACAAAGCAGATAAAGAAAACTTTGGAGAAAGGTAATACAATTTTTTAAATATTTCAATTATAAAATCGATTGTAGAATTGCATACATGTACCAAAAATTATCAAACTGTACACCTAGTAGAAAATTATATTTTGATACATGTGAATTTTAAAATTTTATTTACACTTAAATTTCATTTTTAATTGTTGGGATATACATATTAAAATCCTCAGACTGATCAGGCCTATTCCACAAATGAATGAAAAAAAAACAATTTTCCTTTTTTTATCAATATTTGTATTGCAGTGCTTTAGAACCAAAAAAAACCCTTCTATCTTGAACACTAAATTTGACTGTTTTAATACCAAAATTGAAA
>NW_007021258.1:0-510 GCF_000164805.1 Carlito syrichta
AGAGTAAAGTTTCTCATTTATAAATTCTTCTGTGCTGTAAGAAATTTTATTGAGCTGGGCTCGGTGGCTCAGCCTGTAATCCCACGCCTTTGGGAGGCTGAGGTGAGTGCATTGCCTGAGCCCGCGGGTTCGAGACCCGCCTGGGCAGCGAGACCTCATCTCTACAATAAATCAAAATAATCAGCCGGGCGTGGTAGCGCATGCCTGTAATTCCGGCGACTCAGAAGGCTGAGGCGGAAAGATCGCCAGAGCCCAGCAGGTCGAGGCTGCGGTGGCCGGGAGCGGCCACTGCACTCCAGTCTGGGCAACCGAGTGAGACTCCAACTCAAAAAAAAAAAAAAAAAAGAAAAGAAAAATTTTATTGAACTTTAAATTAATCTTGATAGAATCATTAAAACAGATATTTTTCAACTTCTGAGTCCTGTCTCATTTAATTTTTAATGCGACAGACAAGCATGTCATCACTGAAGAAAAGCATGTGAAATAAGTACATTTACTGACACACTGAAA
>NW_007021259.1:0-487 GCF_000164805.1 Carlito syrichta
GTCTGGGCAGCTGGTCAAGGATGTGGGTCAGACCAGTGAAAGCCCATATGGGCGACTTCCAATTATGGACCAGCTTCTGATAGCAACCCATTGTGGTAGTACAATGATTTGCAAGAGCAGAGGGTTCCACTCCCAGTGCTTTTCTGCAGGGAATGGAAGCCCAAATTACACACACACACACACACACACACACACACACACACACACACACACACACACCCCGGCAGGGAATGGAAGCCCAAATTACACACACACACACACCCTGGCCCTTGTGAATTGCACATATGCCCTCCACAGGCGTTTTAGACAATTAAGAGGACCTGATTACACACACACACACACACACACACACACACACACCCCGGCACACACACACACACACACACACACACACACACCCCGGCAAAGAATGGAAGCCCAAATTACACACACACACACACACCCCCTGGCCCTTGTGAATTGCACATATGCCCTCCACAGGCGTTTT
>NW_007021260.1:0-3066 GCF_000164805.1 Carlito syrichta
AATGTGGTACATATACATGATGGAATACTACACAGCCATAAAAAATAACAAAATCATGAATTTCGCTGCAACCTGGATGGAACTAGAGTCTATAATACTGAGTGACCTCTCACAGTAACAACGATCCGAGTATCACATGTTCTCACTCATATAATGGACCTTGAACATCCAATGTAATACTATAAGAAAATGATTGACGGTATTGGCAAACAATGGGGGGGAAGGGGATGGGATTAACAGTCGCAAATATCTGTCTGGGGATGGGGAGACACCTCTTATCAACAGGGTGCCTGAATGAAACATAATTGTACACCTAACCCTTAACTGTACCCCACAAAATCATAATAAAAAATATTGATAAAAAAAACATTTATCTAGTAGAGGAATTCTGTACTATAAAAGGTCTGTCTTCAAAAAATAATTCCAGTTTTTAAAAATTCCTTTTGTAAGTGCTTTGCCTTTACCATTTAATAACAGACCAAATATGCCAAATTGAAAACATTTACTATGTTCCAATTTATCTATTATCTTTTTAACGTGTCTGAAGTTTTATAGGAGAAGAAAAAATATTTAAAATAGTTATTGGGAAATGACAACAAGGGAAGCAAGCTATAGTACAAGTCTGCCAGGTCAAGCAAGGTGTGAGGAAAGGACTGGAAAGGTAAAAGGAACAGTGTGAGAATGAGGGAGGAGAGAGGGAGTGAAGATAGTCTTCCTCACAGCCTTTATGAAAGAGGTCAACGTAAGGAAATCTCCCTTTACACACAGACAATCCTACAATTTGTGCTTTTTACATTCATGCATTTTTTTTAACTTAAGAGAAAAAAAAATTCAGCATATATCCACCCAATGACTGACCATTTCTACTGCTCTTCCCTAATTGCTAACATACAACATTCCCCTCTGTTATAATTTTTACAGCCTGAAGAACTTTGTGGTTCAGCCTCCCACTACAGTTTTCCCCCACTTACCTGCAGAGAATATGTTCCAAGACACTCAGCAAGTGCTTGAACTCTCCGTTACTATTAAACCCTTCATACTTTGCAGTTTGTGTTGCAACCACAGAGCTAGCACATTTCTCTTCCTTCCTCCACCATTTCACAGAGACAATGTCTATTTTTATCCAACATCTCAACAGCCTCAACAGTCTCAACAGCCATATGTATATGGCTACTAAACAACTAAGTGGCAGCCAGCATGTACAACATGGGGATGCTGGACACTGCAGTGAACCATGTCCCTCACCAAAGAGTTCATCATGTTACTCAGAATGGTGTGTCACTTAAAACTGGGATCATGGGAACGTTTCATAATATTTCTTAATCCATCCTTTTACTGTTAACCTACCTGCCATGTTCCAAGTGAGTTTCCTTTAAAGAGCAAGTAATTGAATAGCATTTTGTTTTGTTTTATTAACTCTTTTTTTAATGAACTCTAAGTGGTTAAAACTATGTTTTATAAACTGTCTTTTATTTGGGGCACTGAGGTTACATTTACAGTAATGACTGGTATGATAAAGATTACATTTGCCACATTATTACATATGTGGGGATGACATTCCTCCTGTTGTTGTTGCTGTTGTTGCTGTTCCTCTCGCTCCTCTTTTTTTGTTTTTCTTTATGCATTTATCTTTTGATGGACATTTACATTGTTTCCCCATCCTGTCAATTGAAATCTATTGTAAGATAAGGGTTTCTTATTATTTGCATGCATGTGGCTGTCCAGTTTTTCCAATACCATTGATTAAGCATAATGTGTATTCTTAACATCCTTATTGATGATCAGTTAACCACATATACATAGATTAATTTCTGTCCCATTGGTGTAATGCATGTCTGTATGCTCATGCCATACTATTTTATTTTACTGTAGATTTGTAATATACTTTAAGTCAGGAAGTATAATGTCTCTAGATTTTTTTTCCTTAAGGTTGTTTTGGCATTCATGTTCATCTGTCCTCTATGGAGATTTGTTTAATTTATTCCTGTAAAACAAAGTATCCTAGATTTTGCTTTAGTTGATATAAATATGTAGATTGCTTTGGGTACTATAGACATTTTAACACTATTAAGGGTTTCAATTGTGTATTTGTCTTTCACATTTTCTTCAACATTCTGTAGTTTTCATTTTATAAGGCTTCCACTTCCTTACTTAGATTATTACTCAGCATTTTATTCTTTTTGGTGTTATTGAAAATGGGATTGTTTGCTTAATTTCATTTTCAAGTTGTTTTTGTGTATAGAAACACATCTGATTTTTGTATGTTTACTAAGTGTCATATAACTTTCCTGAATTCATTTTTTTAATTCTAACAATTTTGAGGTGGAGTCTGTTAGGTTTTATATATACATATGTAAGACTATGTCATATCCACACAGCAACAATCTTACATCATTTATTCTGGTATGCATCTATTTTATTTTATTTTCTCCTGTTAATTGCTCAGGTTAGAACTTCCAGCACTATGTTTTCAGGCTTTTGCTCATAATATTTCTTTAATAGTAGGTCAGAGAAAATTGGAACTTCCATCCCTACAAGGCTGAAGTTGTTAAGACAAAAAACTGTTTTGCTCAGACCCATATTCTGTTTACAAAGAGGAGAAATACTATAAGCCCTTTCTACCCTATCCAGGAACAAAAATTGTTTAAAATGATGGTATTTAACTGCAGTTCTTTGATATCATTTGAGGAGAGTTCAATAAGAAAAAATCTCTTGCCAGGCTTGGTGGCTCAACCTGTAATCCCATGCCTTGGAAGGCCTAGGTGACTGGATTGCCTGAGCCTGCATATTCGAGACCCACCCGGGCAACTTGGTGAGACCTCATCTCTACAATAAATCAAAAAATTAGCTGGGCGTGGTAGCGCACACCTGAAGTTCCAGTTACTTGGAAGGCTGAGATGGGAGGATTGCTAGAGCCCAGCAGGTCGAGGCTGCGGTGGCCAGGAGAGGTCAATGCACTCCAGTCTGGGCAAGAGTGAGACTTAAACTCAAAAAAAAAAAAAAGTGTAGGAGACCTGCTCCAGTGGTGTCGGGCCCGAAGGGGAGGTGAGAGAAGCGGCGATAGAC
>NW_007021261.1:0-702 GCF_000164805.1 Carlito syrichta
CAGGATCCCCGGAGCCCAGCAGGTCGAGGCTGTGGTGGCCGGGAGCGGCCCCTGCACTCCAGTCTGGGCGACAGAGTGAGACTCCGACACACACACACACAAAAAAAAGTGGGCAAAAGACACGATTGGTACTTCTCAAAAGAAGATATAGGGGCAGCCAACAGACACATGAAAAAGTGCTTAGCCTCACTAATCATCAGAGAAATGCAAATCAAATCCTCATTGAGAAACCACCTAACCCCAGTAAGAATGGCCATCATTAATAAAACAATTATGGCAAAAGACACGATTGGTACTTCTCAAAAGAAGATATAGGGGCAGCCAACAGACACATGAAAAAGTGCTTAGCCTCACTAATCATCAGAGAAATGCAAATTAAATCCTCATTGAGAAACCACCTAACCCCAGTAAGAATGGCCATCATTAATAAAACAAACAACAACGGATGCTGGGAAGGATGCAGAGAAAAAGGAACACTTCTACACTGCTGGTGGGAATGCAAACTAATGCAAAGTGCAACCACATTGGAAGACAGTGTGGCAATTTCTGAATGAAATAGAAATTGACCTTCCATATAACCCAGAAATTTCCCTATTGGGAATATACCCAGAGGAACTCAAGTCATTCTACATAAAAGATATCTGCATATGTATGTTTGTTTCAACTCTATGCAAAATAGCAAAAACATGGGACCAACCACGC
>NW_007021262.1:0-707 GCF_000164805.1 Carlito syrichta
CAGGGAACAAACCAAACTCAGACCTAATTCTCACAAAACCTAGATTTGAATGTGGGAGATAGAAATTTATAAAGTAATCACAGACTGTGAAAACAGTCTCTGATAAATACTGCAAAGAAAAATTAAAGACTGAGATGAGAGATTAAAGAGGACCTTACTTAGGTGATGGAGATGCAGGCAAGTAAGCCTTCTTTGAAATCTCATTTGTAATAAGCTTCAAAGGATAATTTAGAATTAATTAGAAGAAGGGTCCATTGAGGCAGAGGAGAGATGAAGCAAGAGAGAGAGAAGGAGGAGAGGGGGGTGCTATGCTATGTTTTCTTCTTTTGTGAAAAGGGGATAGAATTTGAGTATATAAATTTTCAGAGACATAAAAAAATTGTTAGAGACACAGGAAAGTGGAATAATCTTGAAAAACTGGGTACGGGCCAGAAATGCACATCTCATTATTCCTTTTAGACCTTGTAAATGTCTTTCATCCTACAATCAATCTGGCATAGAAGTGGCCTTTAGAAAATTCAAATAGCTCTTAAATTAACAATACTACTCTGGGGCAACCTTGACTGTGTTTGAGCCATGTAAGTTCATGAGGTAACATTTCACTGCCTCCCATCAAGGATGTTTCAGAGTGTACACAAAGTAAGAATTGTACACTGACTTCTCTCTGTGCCTTACCCAATTCCCAGATTATCACAGAGTGGCTCTGC
>NW_007021263.1:0-3591 GCF_000164805.1 Carlito syrichta
CAGGACCTCTGTGGAGGCAAGTGACTGAGCCAACACAGAAGTACATGGCTTGACTATCGTGGAAGCATGTGGTGGGTCTATCTGAGAGGCAGGTGGACAATGTATCTCAGAAGCATGTGGTGGGGCCACTGTGAGGGCATGTGAAAGGACCACCATGAAGGCACACAGTGGAGCCACCAGGAAGGCACACTGCAGTACCACCATGGTGGCATATGGTGAGTTCACTCAAGAGGCAGCAGGTGAGGTCACTGAAGAGGCACATGGTAGAACCACAGTGAAGGCATGAGTCAAGACCACCACAGCAGGACCACCGTGAAGACATACAGCAGGGCCACCCTTGAGGTATGCGATGGAGCCACTACAGGGGCAAGTGGCAGGTTCACAATGATGATACGTGGGAAATAAACCACAGTGGCACATGACAGTTCTACCACAGAGGCATAAGTTTGGTCCATCCTAGCAGCACACAACAGGCTTTCCATGGAATCAAATTGCAGGTCCATCCCAAAGGAAGGCAGCAGGGTCACTAAGGAGGCAAATATCAGGGCCACTGCAAAGATGCATGGTGAGGCTACAAAGAAGGTAAATGGTGGGCCATTGCAAAGCTTTTCAGGAAGTTCACCATGGAAGCATGCATTGGGGTCACTACAGAGGCACAGAGCAGGGCCATCATGGAGGCATGTGGCAGTGGAGCAACTGCGGAGCCTGATAGCAGATCTAGTTTGGAGGCAGACGTTAGGTCCACCATGGAGAGATGCAGCAGGGCCACAGTGGAGGTATGTAGTCAGGCCACCTTGGAAACAAGGGACCAGACTACCACAAATGCATGCGGCAGGTCCACCACAGAGGCACATGGAAAGATCACTACAAAGACATGCATCAGGTACACTGTGAAGGCACATGGCAGAGCCACCACACAGGCACATAGTGAAAAAACCAGGGAGGTAGACAGCAGTTCCAACTAAGAGGCACACAGCAAGTCCACCATGGTGGCAAGTGGCCAGGCCACTGTGGAGGCATGCAGAAGGTCCACTGCAAAAGCATGCCATGGGTCCACTGCAGAGCTGTGTGGTTGGGCCAATACAGAGGCATGAAGTAGATACCCTGCAGAGGCACATGGTAGGTTCACTGAAGATGTATGTAGAGGGTCAATCCCAGAGGTACATAGCAGGTACATCCTCAAGGCCTGTGGCAGGTGCATCAAGGAGGCATATTATGGGAACACCATAGAGAGATATGGCAGGGCCTTCATGGAGGCATGCAACAGGCCCAAAATGGAAGCACATAGATGATTTATCTCTAAGGCACATGCTGAGTTTATCTCAGAGGTACGTGGAGGGCAACCACAGAGGCATGTTGTAGGGCCACTGCAAGGATACACAACAAGGCCTCAGCAGAGGCATGTGATGGGCCCACCATGGAGGCACACAGTGGGAACACTGTGCAGGCATGTAGTGGAACCACTGTGGATATAAGTGGATGGGAAACTGTGGAGGCACATGATGGGTTCACTATAAAGACATGTGGATGCATCACGGAGGTACATACTGGATCCATCCTGGGTGCACATGGTGGGGCCACCAAGGGGGCACACAGTGGTGCCACCATAAAGGCAAGCATCTGGGACACTACAAAGGCACCCAGAGAAGTTACTGCAGAAGCACATGTGACAACATCGAAGAGGCAAGCAGTGAAGCTACAATGGAGACTGTGGAATAGCCACTGGAGAGGCACACAACATGTCCACCACTAGTGCACATGGCTGTTTCATCCTGGATCCATGAAGTGGTGCCACCATAGATGCATGCAATGAAGACACTGTGGAGGCATGTAGCAGGTACATCCCAAAGCCATGTTGTGGGTTCATCCAGGAGGCGTATGGCAGGGCCACCAGAAAAGAACAAGGCAGGGCCACTACAGAGGCATGTGTTGGGGCCACCTTGGAGGCTAACAGTGGAGTCATGGCAGAGGCATGCAGAGGGGCCCTGATGAGGGGGCCAGACCCCCAAAAGAGATTTAGAGGGTCCCTGGAAGGTGGGGCAGTGTTGGCGAATATTCTGGAGAAATAAGGAGAAAGAAAGAGACTGGACTCTCTCTAGTGCAGAAGCCTATTCTGTAGTAGGGACAGATATTGAAAGAAAGATGGAGGGATAGATATAAAGAGAAAGAAAGAAAGTGGACAACTGTTTAGTGAAATGAGCAGAAGCCGTTTATTGGGACCAACCGTGAGTCTTTTATTCTAAACTTTCACATGTTAAATCACAAGACTTTCACATGAACACAAAGCCAGGTAGGTGGGGGGCATCCCCCACCCAACAGGCATTTCCTTAGGCATGAGGAAGGACAATCCCAATCAAATCACAAGACTTTCACTTGAACACAAAGCCAGGTAGGTGGAGGGCGTCCCCACGCACCAGGCGTTTTCCCAAGCATGAGAAAGGACAATCCCAAATTTATCTCACTGTTCCTTATGCTTGGTTTATATTCCTCAAAAGCAATATAACTGACTAAAATCCTAATACCTTTCTTATCTGTGCTAATTTTACCTGTACTATAAACAACTCTTAATTATAGCGCAAACCAGTTCCTAAAGAATGTGGCCCAGCCCAAAGATCAAGCAGGGCCATTTCCAGGAACAATTGATTATGATCTCTTAACAAAATGGCTATTCTAAAATCCTATGTATCTATCTTAATTTCTATAAAAGTTTCTCATTCTTAATCCTGATATATAAGGCTGATCGTCAGCAATAAAGCTTATAAAATAAAACCCAAATACAAACTGTAATTGTACTAAAGCCAAAACTGCAATTAGTAGAAAGTGGGAACAATGAAATTTCTAAAGTTAGCTGTATTCTTATAAAACCTTAAAGTATCATGTTTGATCATGCTTGAAGTAACATAATTCCTTCACGTAGCATGACCTATTCTACAAAACTTTCTATGAATAAAATAAATTCAGTTTCTATTATAAGTAGAAAAAAACTTACACTAATTGTAGCTGAAGAACCGGTTTGAAAGAATGCAGCCCAGCCTAAAGTGGACACTGGGCCCTTAGGAATGTGGCCCAGCCCAAAGTTCGTGCTGGGCCATTTCTGGTAACCCTAGATAATCATCTATACCACCTAAAGCTGGAAACAGCTCTCTAAATGTTTATACTAATTCTACAAATATATTTTTAAATCTTATAAAGAAGCTTGTATTATGTATAAGGCTCCCAAATGTGATCTGAGTTTGAACTGTGTTAAGTTTAAAGCCGATCTGCAGTCTGTGAGAAACGGTAACAATGGATCCCTAGAGTCAGTCATGCCTGTCATATTTCTCAGGACTTCATGCTTAGATCACCAAAATCCCTGCCAGTGGGTAATGCTAAACAACAAAGAAAGGAGGAGGGAATGGGCCTTCAGCTCCTGAACCAAACCTGGTGGTCTCAGGGTCTGCAGCCCACCTGAATCCCTAATGCTCAGGCAGGCTTCCACTGCCAGCTTCCAACAGGCCCTTAGAGAAGAATGAGGAGGGGACACCATGGAGGCACATGGTGGATCCACTGCATAGGTTCTCAGCGAGTTGATCACAATGTCATGTGCTGGGG
>NW_007021263.1:3611-4842 GCF_000164805.1 Carlito syrichta
CTTTCACATGTTAAATCACAAGACTTTCACGTGAACACAAAGCCAGGTAGGTGGGGGGGCATCCCCCACCCACCAGGCATTTCCTTAGGCATGAGGAAGGAAAATCCAAGTCAAATCACAAGACTTTCACTTGAACACAAAGCCAGGTAGGTGGAGGGCGTCCCCACCCACCAGGCGTTTTCCCAAGCATGAGAAAGGACAATCCCAAATTTATCTCACTGTTCCTTATGCTTGGTTTATATTCCTCAAAAGCAATATAACTGACTAAAATCCTAATACCTTTCTTATCTGTGCTAATTTTACCTGTACTATAAACAACTCTTAATTATAGCTCAAACCAGTTCCTAAAGAATGTGGCCCAGCCCAAAGATCAAGCAGGGCCATTTCCAGGAACAATTGATTATGATCTCTTAACAAAATGGCTATTCTAAAATCCTATGTATCTATCTTAATTTCTATAAAAGTTTCTAATTCTTAATCCTGATATATAAGGCTGATCGTCAGCAATAAAGCTTATAAAATAAAACCCAAATACAAACTGTAATTGTACTAAAGCCAAAACTGCAATTAGTAGAAAGTGGGAAGAATGAAATTTCTAAAGTTAGCTGTATTCTTATAAAACCTTAAAGTATCAAGTTTGATCATGCTTGAACTAACATAATTCCTTCACGTAGCATGACCTATTCTACAAAACTTTCTATGAATAAAATAAATTCAGTTTCTATTATAAGTAGAAAAAAACTTACACTAATTGTAACTAAAGAACCGGTTTGAAAGAATGCTGCCCAGCCCAAAGTGGACGCTGGGCCCTTAGGAATGTGGCCCAGCCCAAAGTTCGTGCTGGACTATTTCTGGTAACCCTAGAAAATCATCTATACCACCTAAAGCTGGAAACAGCTCTCTAAATGTTTATACTAATTCTACAAATATATTTTTAAATCTTATAAAGAAGCTTGTATTATGTATAAGGCTCCCAAATGTGATCTGAGTTTGAACTGTGTTAAGTTTAAAGCCGAAACTGCAGTCTGTGAGAAACGGGAACAATGGATCCCTAGAGTCAGCCATGCCTGTCATATTCTCAGGACTTCATGCTTAGATCACCAAAATCCCTGCCAGTGGGTAATGCTAAACAACAAAGAAAGGAGGAGGGAATGGGCCTTCAGCTCCTGAACCAAACCTGGTGGTCTCAGGGTCTGCAGCCCACCTGGATCTCTAACACTCAGGCAGGCTT
>NW_007021263.1:5179-6948 GCF_000164805.1 Carlito syrichta
GATTTATGAAAGAATTAATGATGAGGTATTAGCTTAATAGGATATAGCATAGTATAAAGTCCAATAACTAGATCATATAAAAATAAAGTTTAGACATATGAAACATATGAATTATAGTAAAGTTTTGTAGTTTAAGAATAAGTTTTAACTGAGTTATAAGGCATTACGTTAAATCGTAATAGGATAATAGTATAACTGACAGTTAAGTCATTTAACTAAACTTATAGATTATAGTATAGTGTTAAGTTGATAATATTAATTGTTAAAAATATCGGGAATCAGTGAACTTGGATTGAACCTAGAGTTAACTCAGGAAAGTTTTTTGTATTAATCAGGGTATAGAGCAAAGAGTATAATATGAATGATTCATTGAACATTATGGAAAACACTTTGAACGATTTGTATTGAAATTGTGCACCTGCGACCTTAATGTAAGCACAGCAGCCATCATGGAATTCAAATTGTTTGCTTGGAAATTGCAGATCTCGTGGTGGTCTTGTGATGCATAGTTTGTAAAGCACGAAACTTGTACGCCCCCAGTGAGTGATTATCACACTGCTGGAGGGTATAGAAAATGGTATATAAGTTGGAAAAGGTTTGAATAAAATCGGCTCCAGTCCTGATCAGACTGTTCCCAGAAGAACTGTCTCCGAGTGGTCTTCTCGCCGTCTCCTGATTCTCTGGTGCGGGTCCTAACCCACCCTTGGTCAGTGCTGGTCACCGACAGGTAGGGTTTCTGCAGGGACATACACTGGATCCTTTGTGAAGGCACATGGTGAGGTCATTGTGGAGACAAGTGGTGGGTTTATCCCAGGGGCACGATGCCAATCCATCACAGAGGAACATGGTGGGATCACTGTTGAGTTTTGCAACAGGACCAAAACAGAGTCACATATCAGGCCCATCATGGAGGTACTTTGTGTGTCTGTCCAGGAGTAATGCACCAGATCTAACCCAGCACACAATGGGTTCATTCTAAAGGCATACAGTGGGCCCACTATGTAAGCATGTGGCAGGGCCTTCTTGAAGGCAAGTTTCAGGGCCCCCATGGATGCATGGGGTGGGGCTGCCATGGAGGCATGCTGTGGGACCACCACAGAGGCACATGGTGGGGTCACTGTGGAGGCATGCAGTGGGGCCATAGCAGAAACATGCAGCAGGTTCATCCCAGAGGCATGCTGTGGGACAAACCCAGGAGGTATGTGGCATGGCCACGGTGAAGGCATGCAACAAATCCACCACAATGGAGCCACCAGAAAGGCCTGCAGCTGGTCTATCCTGAAGGCATGTGGTGATTCCATCCAAGAGGGCCAAGGCAGGGCCACCATGAAGACATACAGCAAGGAAACCATGGAGTCACGCAGCGGGTCCTCCATGGAGGCACACAATGGATCAATCCAAGAGGCTTGCAGAATGTCCATACCAAAGGTATGAAACAGGACCATCTAGAAGGCATGTATCAGGGCCACTGTAGAGGCATGAAGTGGAACCACTTCAGAAGTACATGGCTAGATTTTCAGGTTTCAGGGCTCTCATGGAGAAAAGTGGTGGTGCTACCAAAATGGCACATGGTTGGTCATTGCCAGAAGCGTGTGGTGATTGTACTGTGGAGGCATGTGGCTGGGACACCACAGAGGCACAAGCAGGTCCACCATGGAGGCATGTGGCTGGGAAACTGCAGAGGCACGTGGTAGGTCTATCCTGGAGGCATCCAGGGAATCTATCATGAAGGCATGTGACAGGTCTAACATAGAAGCATGCAGTGAGGC
>NW_007021264.1:0-625 GCF_000164805.1 Carlito syrichta
GGTAACGCATGCTTGTAATTCCGGCTACTTGGAAGGCTGAGGCGGAAGGATCGCCGGAGCCCAGCAGGTTGAGACTGCGGTGGCCGGGAGCAGCCACTGCACTCCAGTCTGGGTGACAGAGTGAGACTCCAACTCAAAAAAAAAAAAAAAAAAAACCTAAAGATAGGCTTACCAATATGGAAAATAGTTTGTCAGTTCCTTTTAAAACTAAAGATAGGTTTACCAATTGCACTCTTAAACATATATTACGGAGAAAACTTGTCATTTAGAAACTTGCACATGAATATTTTTCCTTTGTCTATAATAGCCAAACCTGCACATTACCAAAATGATTCTCATTTGGTGAATGGATAAACAAATTATAGCATATTACACCAAGAAAAACAAAACAAACCAAACAACAATAAAAATATAGGCTCTTGATGCATGCAACAACTTAAATGACCTTCACAATAATAATGCTGAGTGGAAAAAATGCCAGTTTCAAAAAAAAAAAAATACATACTGTATAATTTCATTTATATTCATAAGATAACATAGTTATGAAGTCAGAGAACAGTTAGTGGTTGCCTAGGGCCAGAAATGAAGGAAGGGTAATTTCAAAGATTGCTGTGGTCATCATATA
>NW_007021265.1:0-668 GCF_000164805.1 Carlito syrichta
CTAACTAGGCAGCTAGCTAGTTAGTTAACTATTTAAGTCAGGTGGCTAGCTAGGTAGCTATTAGTAAAGTCAGTTACTTAAGTTAGCTGGTTAGCCAGCTGGCTAGCTAGGTAGTGAGCTAGTTAAGTCATTTGGCAGGCCAGATGTATAACTGGTTAATTCAGCTAGTTAAGAAAACTCGCTAGACAACTAGTTAGGTAGGAAGCTAGCTAGTTAAGTCAAGTAGATAGCTACCTGGCTAGCTAGTGATGTCAGCAAGTTAAGTCAGCTGGATAGCCAAGTGGTTAGCAGTTCAAGTCAGCTAGTTTAGTCAGCTGGCTAGACAGCTGACTAGGTAGGTAGCTAGCTAGATAAATCAGCTTTCTATCCAGAAGGATGATTGTTCAAGTCAGCTAGTTAACTCAGCTGGCTAGCCTCCTGGCTATGTTGATAGCTAGCAAGTTAAGTGAAGTGGCTAACCAGCTTGCTAGCTTAAGTCAGCTAGGTAAGTCAGCTGGTTAGCTAGATGGCTAGATAGGTAGTCAGCTATTAAAGTCAGCTATCTAGCCAGCTGACTAGCTGGTTAAGTCAGCTAGGTAAGTCAGCTGTCAACCATCTGGCTAGGAAGTTGTCAGCTAGTTAAGTCACCTGGCAACTGGGTTGGTAGCTAGTTAAGTCAGCACATTAAG
>NW_007021266.1:0-1164 GCF_000164805.1 Carlito syrichta
CTCATCTCTACCATAAATCAAAAAAAAAAAAAAAATTAGCTGGGTGGGGTAGCGCACTCCTGTAGTTCCAGCTACTTGGAAGGCTGAGGCGGAAGGATGGCCGGAGCCCAGCAGGTCGATGCTGCGGTGGCCGGGAGCGGCCACTACACTCCAGTCTGGGTGACAGAGTGAGACTCCAACTCAAAAAAAAAAGAAAAAAGAAAAAAGAAATATAAGCTGTGTGAGGGAAGGCAATGTTTTATAGTCAGCTGTATCCTTAGGACCAGGGCCTAGGTGTGTACTCTTAATCACTTCTGATCTTTAGTCTGAACTGGGAAATTGAAAATGATCTAGAAGTTGGAACCCGTATCTAATTTGCAGCAAAATCTCCTTGGTTCTTTGCTCAAAAACTAAACAAAACAAAACAAAACATGGGGGAGGGGATTAAACCCACAAGTTATCATTAGTCATCAAAGGAAAAGAATTTTTTCATTCAGCCTATATAATCAACAGTATGAGATCATCTAAGAAGCCACAGTGTGAAATGGTTACTAAGTACCTTGTAGAACTGATTCCAGCTCTTTATGTGCCTCATTTTAACATAGATTTTGATAAACAGAAAACAAAACTAAACAAAAAAGTGTCTTTTGTTTGGATATTTTTAAGCTTTCTATCTGGAAATTATTTCTGAGAGTTATAAAATTCCAACGTCTACTTAAAATATCTAACTTCGATGATTTCCAAGTTTTCATGGACTTTGTACTAGATACTTCAAGGTAGAGAAAATTAATAAAACAAAATGCCAAAAGAAAACATGTTATATTCTTTTATAATCTAGAAACATGGTATTCCTTAATTGTAAATCAACATAAAAAGACAACTAAAAAATTTGATAGTTTATTATACCAGGATATTAAAAACATTATAATTTTTATAGAAAAATTTACTATAAACAAGGAGGAAAATCAAGTATATTAAAATTTCTTTATATACTGGATGTGATATGGTAGGAAAAAACCCAATATTTGAGTTCAGAGAACTATTGCCTCTTTTGTCTTTAAAATGTGACTTGTCTTCTTTGACTGTTCAAGGAAAGTTCAGTGAAAGATTTAATAGAAAACTGGGGAAAAAAAGTTTTCTCATCTGACAATTCAAAAATTAGTTTTTCTGGGCCAGGATCACCCT
>NW_007021267.1:0-1111 GCF_000164805.1 Carlito syrichta
CACTGCCAATCTAACCTCTCCCCATAAAAAATTTTCCACTACTGCCAATCACTTTCTTATGACAGTATAATTGATTAAGTTCAGCTCATGAGGGAGATCATATGGAACTCTCCTCTTTGTTTCTGTGATAAATCACTGAGAATGACCTATCTCATATCCGTCAAACGTTCTGCATAATCCCTATATGTTGGGAGCCAACATCTATAGCTACATGGCTGAGGCCTGTAAAGGCCCATCTGGAAGATCGCCTCTGACATAGGATATCAGTTATATCTATAATATTGGCGTGTGATTAGTGACCAGTATGCATACATGGCAGTAAAACTTATAAGTAAATATCAATATGCCTGATGGAAAGTGCACAGCAGAATTATTTTTCTCTGTCTTTCTAAGTTGTACTCCTTTTTCAAGACATTTTTAAACTTCTATTTCCTGGTAGACTGGTTAGTCAGCTCCTGTTCCCGAAAGCAGTTTCCCCTAGGGCTAAGACTAGAAACTAAATTACCATAATAGTTTTATCGCCCTGCCCCTAGCCAGGCAGAACGTTTTCTTTTGTTTCATTAATTACCGAAACTCTGTTTGCTTCAGCCCATGGCCACCATCATGGCGGCCATGCATTTCCTTGTTCAAGAATGTGACAGCTACTATTTGATTTTTAGAGTAGACTTGTTAGAATAAAATATATACATATACAATCATAGTTGCATTTACATTTTATAGTATATTTGAGTAAATTTATGCTTGCTGTTTTGTTTACTTTTGCTACATTATTCAAATATAATAGTTACTTTATGATTTATAAAAGAATTAATGATGAGGTATTAGCTTAATAGGATATAGCATAGTATTAAAGTTCAATCATCAGAGTATATAAAAATTAAAGTTTAGACATATGAAGCTCATATGAATTATAGTAAAGTTTGGTAGTTTAAGAAAAAGTTTTAACTGAATTATAAGGAATTACGTTAAATCATAATAGGTTAATAGTATAACTAACAGTTAAGTTATTTAAGTAAACTTATAGATTATAGTATAGTGTTAAGTTGATAATATTAATCGTTAAAAAATATTACGAGTCAGTGAACTTGGGATTGAACCTAGAGGTAACTTA
>NW_007021268.1:0-844 GCF_000164805.1 Carlito syrichta
ATAGTAGCTTTACAGTATAACTATCATTAAAATAGCAGAATAAATGTAATAAAATTAATTTAAGATAAATGTGTGCATCTAACTAAAAGTTGAGGCTGAATAATATCAAGTACTACATATTCTTGTCTGGGATCCCCAAACATAACACTGACAATGCCCTATGTTCCAGTTCCTGAATTATCCTCAGAAGGCAAATGAAACTGACCAATCATTTTTTTTAGTTGGAGTCTCACTCTGTCGCCCAGACTGGAGTGCAGTGCCCACTCCTGGCCACCGCAGCCTCGACCTGCTCAACTCCGGTGATCCTTCCGCCTCAGCCTTCCAAGTAGCCGGAACCACAGGCATGCGCTACCACATCCGACTAATTTTTGATTTCTTGTAGAGATGAGGTCTCACCAAGTTTCTCAGGCAGGTCTCGAACCCACGGGCTCAGGCAATCCACTCACCTCAGCCTCTCAAAGTGCTGGGATTACAGGCTGAGCCACCGAGCCCGACTCTGACCATTCATTGTAAACTAGGTAAGTTAAGGGTGAATTATTGTGAAACAAATATTTAGAAAATGCAGTTATGCCTGTATGGCCTCTTATGCCAGCTATTCCACTCACTAGGTTGACTTTGGAAAGTTGTTTTACTCATCTAAGACTTTTCATCTGTACCTGTAAATTTTGGATGGTGATGATATTCAAGTCTGTAGAACATTGCAAATAATTAGATTTCCAAAATTATTTAAAGAGATTAGTACAGTGTCAGCATAACCATACATATATATCCCTTATCTGAATTTGTCAAACAATGCTGCTAGAAATTAAAGTAGTTTTTTTCAGATATTCATTTTGAACTTTGA
>NW_007021269.1:0-1174 GCF_000164805.1 Carlito syrichta
TTAAGATTTCCAAATTAGCCAGGCTCAGTGGCTCAGCCTGTAATCCCAGCGCTTTGGGAGGCTGAGGTGAGTGGATTGCCTGAGCCCGCGGGTTCAAGACCCACCTGGGCAACTTGACGAGACCTCATCTCTACAATAAATCAAAAAAATTGCCGGGTGTGGTAGTGCGCACCTGTAATTCCAGCTACTTGGAAGGCTGGGGCGGAAGTATCACTGGAACTCAACAGGCCAAGCTGTGGTGGCCGGGAGTGGCCACTGCACTCCAGTCCGGGTGACAGAGTGAGACTCCAACTCAAAAAAAAAGAAGAAGCAAATTAAAATACCTCGTGAGCAGCTCTAAATGGCCGATATTCCTGAAAATGGCCAACATATCTATATTTCACAATAGAAATGCAGGTCTCCTCAAGTAGGTTTCTGTGACTCAGTGTTTCATCTCATGCCTAATTTTTATTGCAAGAACTTTCTCTCTCTTTGCCATTGGCTTTAGTGAGGTGGCTATATGGTCCTTGCAAATTTCATTAATCTAGGGGTGTCACTGAGCCCTGTCAATAACTGAGTTCTTAGTCTATGTGACTGTAAAAGCAACAGATCTCTTATCTCAGCCCACTGAGTTGGGGTTCAGTGAACATTTGTAGAATTTGCTCATCATGTTTTAATTTTTTTGAGTCAGAGTCTCACTCTGTCACCCAGGCTGGAGTGCAGTGGCACAATCCCAGCCTCAACATGCTGGGCTCAGGTGATCCTTCTGCCTCAGCCTTCCAAGTAGCTGGAACCACAGGCCTGCACTACCATGCCTGTTTTTTTTTTTCATTGAAAAGATTAAGTATTGCCAAGTTGTCCAGGTTGGTTTCAAACCCCTAGGCTCTGGCAGTCTTCTCACCTCCACCTCCCAAAATGCTGGGATTACAAATGTGAGCCACCATGTCCAGCAGCTCATGAATTTTACCAGTGGGACAGGCTTTCTTTACACAGCCTGGTGTGTGTGACTCCTCCTAAGAGACAACCTCTTCATACTCCTGCTTATGTTTTGTATTGCACATGTGCTTTTCAATTGCAGCTGAGGATGATGATCACTTTAGGAATAAAAAGCCAAGTGTGGCACTGTTGCTTTGTATTAACTCTTTGATGAATTCTGCCAGGATTTAAATTGAGATTCACCTGCTCTTACATCATA
>NW_007021270.1:0-863 GCF_000164805.1 Carlito syrichta
CAGCGGTCATGTAGGCACTGAGCACAGGACCCAGACACGTCACCTGGTTCCACATACATTTTCACTGTTGGGGGCATATAATCTTGGGCACGTCAGGTATATTCTCCTTGTCTTCCTGTGGCCATCTGTTCATTGGCAATTAATAACAGAATATCGTTTTGAAGTTGTGCTGTGATTGTTTATGTGATTGTACTCCAAATATAGCAGAGGCTTAGTAAATATTGATATTTGCTTTTCTTTTTGTTAAGGTAATCTTTTTTTTAGGCTCATTGGAGTCTTTAGAGAGCTTTTTTTGGTGCAATTATATGGAAATAACTGAGAAGTAATGTCCATACTTTTTTTACTTGCAACAAGTAAAGCATTTTGCAAAGGCTATGTTCACGTGAATCTAGCTAGAGGCATACTTGGTCTTGCACCAGTGCTACATTTTGAAATGTTTGCTAAAGCATAGAAGCAAAATATGCTGCTACAAGAAAGAGAATGTTTGAACAAAGATGGACAAAAAAGAAACCCACCGGCATGACTCAAGTTTTCCAGGCATCGTTCAGTCTCTAGAGGAAGCTAGAGGAACTCTCAGGCTTTTAGGCCCCCAAATCTTGACTGTCTCTTCGTAGGACTGATCCTGAAGCTGTCTGAGAATGGTACTTGTGCCATACATATTCCTTACTGAACACTAGCTGATGGCGAGCCCTATGATCCAATCTGAGGTCATTTTCTTTATGCAAAAGACGGATATGTGAGGACCAAGAAGAAAAATGAACTGGGAAACATTCATTTGGCACAGAATGAGAGTGATTTTTTTCTTAGTTGGAAGAGTTTTCTAATATGCCAGCACAGTTATTACTTGTTTAAGTTTTGTATCA
>NW_007021271.1:0-555 GCF_000164805.1 Carlito syrichta
GTTTGGATTTGTGCAGGGATGGGATCTCCCTGTGTGGCCTTGGTTGGCCCAGGATGGCCTTGGGCTCCTGGGCTCCAGCCATCCTCCCACATAAGCATCCCAGAGTGCTAGGATTCAGGTGTGTTCTGCCACGTCAGGCCTTCTTGTTTGTATTCAATGAAGGATTGAGGCTAGCCTTGGGGGCTTAGCCTCATCATTCCATTGCTTTGGGTGTTTGAGGCCCACGACCAGCCTGAGCCCATAGACCGAGACCCACTCAGGCACCTCAGTGAGACCTCATCTCTACCTTCCATCAGTAATAAGTCAGGCATGGTGGCATGTGCCTGTCATTCCAGCTCCTCAGTAGGATGAGGAAAGGCTCGCCAGAGTCCAGTGACCCGAGGCTACAGTGACTGGGAGAGAGTCATCCCCCTCCACCCTGAATGAAACAGTGAGACTCTGACTAAAAGAAAAAAAGAAATAAACGAAAAAAGGAAGAGCATCTATTTGTGTATGAAGCTGGAGTCATTGTGAACAGAGAGACCATTTTGGAAGGAGGACCCAGGCTTTGGCCTA
>NW_007021272.1:0-829 GCF_000164805.1 Carlito syrichta
TCTGCAGTGAATCGAAGTGTGAGCTGCCTTAACAAGTAAGCTGGCGAGTGAGCCTATGGGTGAGCTGACTTAACTACATGACTGGCGAGCAAGCCAGTGAGCAAGCTGACAAGTGAGTTGGTCTGTTGGCTGCCAAGCCAGCCGACTAGTTAGCTGACCTGATGGAAAGTGAGTGAGCCCACTAGTTAGCTAACCAGCTACCAGAGTTTGTAGCCAACTAGTTAATCAGCTGGCTAGCCTGCTGACTAAACTAGGTGACTGAACTCGTTAGCCAGCTTGCTAGTCAGCTTATTTAACTAGCTGACATCACTAGCTAACCAGGTGGTTCTCCAGCTGACTGAACTAGTTAACTATATACATATCCCACATGCTTGCCAGCAGACATAGCTATCTTGGTACCTAGGTATCCAGCTGGTCAGCAAGCTGACTTAACTAGGTGACCTAACTAGCTAGCCAACTAGCTAGTCAGTTGACTTAACGAGTTAGATACCCAGCTAGGCAGCTGGCTAGCCAACTGACTGCACTAGCTGACTTAACTAGCTAGCCTGCTGACTATACTAGCTGAAATAACTAGCTAGCTACCTAGATAGCTATCTACCAAGCAAGCTGACTTATCAACGTGACTTAATTAGCCAACTAGCGGACATAACTATCTGACTTAACTAGCTAGCTACCAAGGTAGGCAACTGACTTAACTAGCTGAAATAAATAGTTAGCCTGCTGTCTAGCCAAATGATTTAACTAGCTTTTTGACTATCTAGCGAGCTGGCTAGCCAACTGACTAAACGAGGTGACTTAAGCTAGCCAACTGGTGAGCCAACTGACTTAA
>NW_007021273.1:0-674 GCF_000164805.1 Carlito syrichta
TAGTTTTCCTAGAAGTTGCTATATGAATGTTGGCGCACCTATGTTGGGTGCATATATGTTTAGGATAGATATTTCTTGTTGATGGAGTGAGCCTTTTATCATTATGTAGTGGCCCTCTGTATCTTTTTTAATTTTTGATAACTTAAATGGTATTTTGTCTGAAATTAGGATTGCGACTCCTCCTTTCTTTTGTGTTCCATTCGCCTGAAAATTTGTTTCCCATCCTCTTACTTTGAGTCTGTGTATATCCTTTCTAGTGAGATGGGTCTCTTGAAGGCAGTATATTGTTGCCTGGTGATATTTTATCCATTTTGTCATTCTATGTCTTTTCAGTGGTGCATTTAGTCCATTCACATTCAGATTAATTATTGAAATGTGAGAGTTTGTCCCTATCATAGAGTTCTTATTGAGTTGTTGTTCTTCCAGTTGGTTTTTTCTTTTTTCTTTTTTTGTCTTTCTTTTGGTTTGGGGGTTGGTTCGTGTATATTTTATTCTTTTCCCTGTACTCTTGTGAAGAACGTTGTTCTTTTTTCCTTTTCTTCTGTGTTTAGTACTTTCTTAAGTGTTTCATGTAGAGATGGTTTTGTGGCTGCATAAGTTCTTAGAGATTGGATATCTGGGAAAGATTTTAATTCTCCCTCACTGATGAAGCTTAGCTTGGCTGGGGTAGGTTA
>NW_007021274.1:0-768 GCF_000164805.1 Carlito syrichta
AACCCAGATGCTACACTATGAGGAAGCAGAGGCCACTTACAGGTCTTCTTCTGAAAGCTCCAGCTAAGATTCCAGCAGAAGCCATATTAAATGCCAGACATGAGTCAGAAATTCTTTGAAGTGACTCCAGGTCACTGTCTAACAGCTGCTGCATGAGGGACCCTAAGTGAAAACCACCTAACTGAATCCAATCAACCTGGGAAATGTAAGAGATAATATTGCTTTCAGTCATTTAATTTTGGGATGGATTGTTATGTGGCAATGGAGAACTGGAATAACTAGTTCACTCACACCCTGCACCATGTTCACATTTATTGCTTTGGCATCTTTTAAGGTTTTATGTAATATATATATATATATATATATATATATATATATATATATATATATATATATATATATACATTACATATATTACACACGATAAAAGACCAGTGATGCCATAAAAACCTTAAAAAAAAGTTAAACTCTTTAGGGTTCTTCCCTTCTAACAAAATTTTATGTGTTATATGTATAAATATATATATATAGAGAGAGAGAGAAACACCTGAAAGGACACTTCAGACAGTTCCAAATTCTGCATAATGATTTCTCAAATGTAATTTATAACTTTACATTTCTGCTGACACTCTTATTTTTTGCTGAAGTTTTTTTTAATGATAATCTTGCACTTATGGACATTGAAACTATGAATTCTGAGATTAGCCATGGGAAGTTGAGTTCGAGGGATCTCTCAGATTCAGTATCCGGATAACCAAGCAAATCATT
>NW_007021275.1:0-4379 GCF_000164805.1 Carlito syrichta
CTATTTTTTTCTTCCTAAAGACTTATGGTTTCAGGACTTCTGTTTAGGTATTTTATCTTGTTTTAAAATATTTATTTTATTAATTGTAATTGACAAATAGTTGTATATTTTGTGGAGCACAAAATGATGTCATTATTTATTAATGCAATTTGGAGTAATTAAATAAAGCTAATTAACATATCCATAACCTATAATACTTATAAATTTTTGTGGTAAGAAAATTTGAAATTTAACTCTTAGCAATTTAAAATGTACATTATTATGTACTATATTCACCATGCTCTTCAATATATCTCAAAGGAAAATAAAATGTATGTCTTCTATTTAACTGAGGCTTTGAACCCTCTGACCATCATCTCACTATCCAGCCCTTTAGCCTCTGTAACCACCATTAATTCTTCTCTCTGCTTCTTTGAGTTTCCATTATTGTACATAATGGAAGTGAGAACACTTAGTAGTTGTCTTTCTATGTCTGGCTTATTTCACTTAGCATGCTATTTCCATTCCATTCGTGATTTCACAAATGAACGTATTTTTTTTGTAAAGCTTAAACAATATTTTCAACAGGGTATATATACCACATTTAAAAACTCATAACTTGGCTATTGTGACTAGTGCTGAAATAAACAAGAAATACCAACATTTCTATGGCATAGTGACCTTAAATCTTCTGGATATATACTCAGAAATGGAATTGATGGATTATACGGTAATTTTAGTTTTAGTTTTTTAAGTAACTCATTATACTCTTTTCCATAATTACTTTACTAATTGACATTCCCAACAACAGCATATGAGTTCCCTTTTCTCTACATTCTTGCCAACACTTGTTATCTTTCATCTATTTGATACTAGCCATTCTAGCATGTGTGAGGTGATATTTCATTGCAGTTTTAATTTGCATTTCCCTAATGATTAGGGATGCCAATTATTTTTTAAATATATCTGTTGACTATTAATATGTCTTCTTTTGAGAAATGTCTACTCAGGTCCCTTGCTCATTTTTAAATCAGATCACTTGATTATTTTCTAACATTTTGGAAATTAACCCTTTACAAATCTATGACTTCCAAATATTTTCTACCAGTCTTTAGGTTATAACTTCATACTGTTAATTATTTTCTTTTTAAAAAAATTTCTTGTAATTCTAATTGTCTATTTTTCCTTTTGTTGCCTATCCTTTTGGGTTAAATCTAAAAGAAAATCATTGCCCACACCAATACAATATTATTTCCCCTATTTTTAGTAGTTTTGCAAGTTTGAATTTTATGTTTAAGTCTTTAATACATTTGGAGTTGATTTAGGTATGTGGTTTGAAATAAAGTTCCAATTCCATTCTTCTACACATCAATGCCAAGCTTTTACAATACCATCTATTGACGATACTGTCTTTTTTTTTTTTCCATTGTGCATTCCTTGGAACTTTGTCACACATCAATAGACTATAAATAAATGGGTTGATTTCTGGACTTTCTATTCTATTTCACTGATAAGTCTAATTTTATGGCAGTATCATGCTGTTTTAGCCACAGTAAATTATAGTTTGATATCAGGTAATGTGATACCTCTAGGTTTGTACTTTGTGCTCATGATTGCTTTGGCTATTCAAGGATTTTATTTATGGTGGCATATGAATTTTATAATTTATTTGTCAATTTCTATGAAAACTTAGATTGGAACTTTAATATGTATTACACTGAATGTGTAGATTCCTTTGAGTAGTATTTTAACAATATTAATACTTCCAACACATGAGAACAGTTTAGCTTTTCATTTATTTAGATCTTCTTCAATTTAATTGAGCAATTATAGATTAATGGTGTGCCTGTGCAGTTCTGATACAAGGTTATATTGCATGAAGTTGGGGTCTAGGCTTTTAGTGACCCCCATCATCCAAATAGTGAACATAGTATCCTATAAGTAGTACTTCAACATAGCCCCCCTCCCTCCCTCTGTCTTTTTGAAGTCTCTGGTGTCTATTGTTTCCATCTTTGTCCATGTGTAACCATTGATCAGCTCCCATTATAAGTGAGAACATGTGGTATCTGATTTTCTGTTTCTAAATTAATGGCTCCCAGCTGCATCCACATTGTTGAGAAGAACTTGCTTTTATTCTTTTTTTAGGACTGTGTAGTATTATATGATGTATGTTTACCAGATTTATTTATTCAATTTTCTGTTGATGAGCACATAGGTTGATTCCATGACTTTAATATTGACAATAGTGCTGTGATAAACATACAAGTACAGGTGTCTTTTTTATGTTAAAATTTCTTTTCTTTTGGGTAGATATTCAATAGTGAGATTTCCAAATCAAATGGTAGTTCTATTTCTAGTTATCTGAGAAATCACTATATGTTTTCTACAAGAGTCAAATGTATTTACATTTCCCCCAACAACGTATAAGTAGTCCTTTTGTTGTGCATCCTCACCAACATCTGTTATTTTTTTCACTTTATGTTAACAGCCATTCTGATTGGTGTGAGATGTTATCTCATTGTGGTATTATTTTGTATTTCTGTGATAATTAATGTCAATCAGAATTTTTCATCTGTTTGTAGGTCACTTGTATGTCTTCTTTTGATGTGTCTATTTACATCCTTTGCCTATTTTGCAATGAGTTTATTTTTTTTCTTGTGAATTTATTTACTTATATGTTCAGGATATTATTCATTTGTCAGATGCATAGTTTATAAATATTTTATACCATTCTGTGGGTTGTTCAGCTACTCTGCTGACTGTTTCCTTTGCTGTGCAGAAGCTCCTTACTTTTTTATTTTAAAGATGTGGGGTACAACTCAGGGTTAGGTATACAAACATTGATTATGCAGGTACCCTTGTTGATGAGGTGTTTCCCTCCCTCCCCTAACAGTTTACCTCAACTGCCAATCCCACCTCTCCCCCGACAGTTTCTCATGACTGCCAACCCCTTTCTTACAGTATTATGATAAATGTTCAAGGTCTGCTTATGAGGGAGAACATATGGTACTCTGTTCGTTGTTTCTGTGATAGATCACTGAGTACGATTGACTCTAAATCCAGCCAAGTTGCTGCGAAGTCCATATGCTTGCTTTTCTTTAGAATTGCATAATATTCCATTTTGTATGTGTACCACATTTCTTAAATCCAATCCAACTTCAATAGACAGCATGGTTGAATCCATGTTTTTGCTATTGTGAATAGAGCTGCAACAAACATACGTGTGCAGGTATATTTTATGTAGAATGATTTGAGTTCCCCTGGGTATATTCCCCAAAGGGGAATAGCTGAGTCATATGAACTTTCATTACTAATTCTTTCAGAAATTGCCATGCTTTCTTCCAAAGAGATTGCACTAGTTTGTATTCCCACCAGCAGTGTAGAAGCATTCCTTTTTCTCCACATCCTCACCAGCATCTGTTTTTGTTTGTTTTATAATCATGGCCATTATTACTGGGATTAGGTGGTATCTCAATGTGGTTTTGATTTGCATTTCTCTGATAATTAATGAGGCTGAGTACTTTTCCATGTGTTTGTTGGCTTCCTGTTTATCTTCTTTTGAGAAGTGTCTATTCATGTCTTTTGCCCACTTTTAAATGAGGCTATTTATTTTAATTTAATTTAATTTTTTGTTTTCCTTTCTGCACATTTGAGTTCCTTGTAGATCCTGGATGTTAGGCCTTTGCCAGATATACAGTTGGCAAATATTTTTTCCTATTCTGTGGGCTGTCTCCCTGCTCCCTTGATGGTTTCTTTTGCTTTGCAGAAGCTCGTTAGTTGATGTGATCCCACTTGTCTATCTTATTTATTATGGTATGGGCACTTAGGGTTCCCATCAGGAATTGGTTGCCAGTTCCAATTTCCATAAGGGTGCCTCCTGTGTTTTTTAAGATTCTTATAGTTTGAGGTTTTACATTAAGTCCATTTTTATTCTGTTGCAAATGGTTTTAAGGTCTTAGTCATAAATTCATTAACTAGGTCAATGTTGAGAAGATTTTTTCTTAAGTTTTGTTCCAAGATTCTTATAATCTGAGTACATTTAATTATTTATTCCATCTTGAGTTAATTTTTGTATGTGGTGAGAGGAACAGATCCAGTTTTATTCTTCTGGATGCATGTGACTAGCCAGTTTTGCCAGCACCAATTGTTGAATAGAGCTTTCTTTCTCCATTGTTTAGTTTTGGCAACTTTGTCAAAGATCAGTCAGTTGTAAGTGTATGGTTTTATTTCTGAATTCTCTATTCTGTTTTATTATTCTATGCATATTTTTATATGAGTTTTATGCTGCTTTCATTACTATAAAATTGCAGTAGTTTGAAGTCAGGTATTTTGACGTCTTTGGTTTTGTATTTTTGCTTAGGATTTCATTGGCTATTTGAGTTCTTTTTTGGTTCCTTATG
>NW_007021276.1:0-726 GCF_000164805.1 Carlito syrichta
CGAAACAAGCAAAAAAAGTTGCTTGGGGTGAAATCAGGTGAATAGGAAGAGAGGGGAACAGGGGTTATGCCATTGATTAGTCAAAAACCGCTGAACACTCAGTGATGGCTGGGCAGGTTCGTTTTCATGGTGATAGAACCAGTCATTATTTGCCCTGACTTGGGACGTTTCTCCTGCAAATCGTGAAGCAACCATCTCAAAACTTACAGATAAAAACTTTCGTTGAGTCACCCATCCAAGTATTATATATATATATATATATATATATATATATATATATATATACTATATAGTTAATTATCAAAAACAACCCTATCCACCGTGTCCTGTATTTATCTTTATTTTATAGTTGTGTCTTCTGATACTTAGAGAAAATAAGGAATGAACACACAGGACCGTACAGGTAAGTAGCAGAGCTGGGGACTGCACCTGTAGAGACTAAAAGAGATATGAAAGGACATTGCTTGAAAATAACTGCTATATTTTTACATCCAGTGGCACAAGAAAGAATGTGAGAGAAGATCAGAAATCAAATTCAAGAGGTAGACTGAAGCCAAATCATGAAGAAATCCTTATGTCAAGTTAATGAGTTTGAACTTCATCCTGAAAGAAGTGTGACAAGATTTGATTTGTGGTATGAAGTCCAAACTGTAAGTGATGAGTGTTGGAACTAAAGCAGTGGTAGACATAAGGAGACAAGGTTTTTTTATTTTAAAAAATAAATAA
>NW_007021277.1:0-766 GCF_000164805.1 Carlito syrichta
TCCCTCTTTGCAGATGAAATGACCTATACCTCAAAACCCCAAGAGAATCTGTCAAAAACCGCTTTGCACTGATAAAGGACTTTGGCAAAGTCTCAGGGTATAAAATAAATGTGCAAAAGACAGCCACATTCCTATATGCCAACCTCAATCAGGCAGAGAACCAAATAAAAGGCACAATCTCATTCACAATTGCCACATACATACACAAAAAAAGAATTACCTTGACATCTTCCTAACCAGAGAAGTGAAAGACCTTTACAACGAAAGCTACAAAACACTGCTCAAAGAAGTCAAAGATGACACAATAAATGGGAAAAAATTTCAAGTTCATGGATTGGAAGAATCAACATTTTTTAAGATGTCTGTCCCACGCAAGGCAATGTACAGATTCAATGCAATATCCATTAAATTACCAGTAACATTCTTCTCAGACCTGGAAACAACAATACATAAATTCATATGGAAGCATAAACAACCACAAACAATCCTTAGCAAAATAAACAAAGCAGGAAGTATCACAATTCCAGATTTTAAACTTTATTAAAAGGCTACAATAATCAAACCAGCCTGGCACTGGTACAAGAAAAAATATGTAGACCAATGGAACAGGATAGAAATTACACACCCATCACAGAGGATGACTAGTCACTGGAGAAAAAAAGGGATAGAGAATGCAAAAGCAAAACCTTAATTTCTCAACCAACATATCTTCGACAAAGCCTCCACTAACAACCACTGGGGAGAGGTGAACTTTTTCAGTAAATTG
>NW_007021278.1:0-4456 GCF_000164805.1 Carlito syrichta
CTGGACTCCAGTTTGGGTGCTCTCTGTCCAGCCTCATGGTCTGGGTGGTCACCTGAGAGGGTACCTCAGATGACCATGGGACAGTGGCCTGGGACTGCACCTCTGGAGGGCAAGATGTCTAGTGTTCTTCCTTCTTTCTGGAGTGAGATGGAAAGGCACTACAGGAAGGGAACATTACAGGAGAGGAGGGGTGGTGGTTGAGAGTGGGGCATTCTCCTCATTGACTGGAGGGAGCTTATGGTGCTTCTGATTGGCTGAAGGGAGCCCACAGTTCTCTTTATTGACTAGAAGGAGTGGCTTTCCTGGTGACTGAAGGAAGCAAGGTTCTCCTGATTGGTTGGAAGGAGATCTTGGTTCTACTGATTGGCTGGAGGGAGCCTGTGGCTCTCCTTATTGGCTGGAGGGAGCACAGTTCTCCTGATTGACTGGAAGAGCCCCACAGTTTTTTGATTGACTGGAAGGAGCATAGCTTTCCTGATTGGCTTTGGAGGCATGGCTCCTAGTTTGTAGTTTTTCCTTACTGCTGATGATCAGCCATTGGAGTTGTACCCATATAATGCAAAAACTGAGGACTCATTTGTTTTCTGTGCATGTTGGAGTCACCGTGGGACCTGCACAGCACAGAGGCAACTCCTCTTCTACCTGTGTCCACACTTGGGTTATGGCCTCATCCTTTCTCAGGGTGAGCCAGGGTCAAGGCTGGGCTGTGGGCAAATGACACCTGCTTTAGTGGGGCAGGAGGGGATACTGATGGTGGGTCTGTTGGACAGCCGGCCTGTTGCTGCTGCGAGCAGCAGCCTCAGAGTGCACCCTGGGGATAGCTGACCTGTGGCATGTAGCCAGGAGTGGGTGGCTTCACAGCAGGGTCCCCTGATTAGGCCTGGAGTGCTGTGGACTGGGAGTAGCACCCTAGCTAGAACAGAGTGGGAGTCAGCACCTAGGAACCAGCACTTGGGTTCACACTGTGGCCCAAGTCCAAGTGTTGGCTGTAACCCAGAGACTTGAACATGGGCGATGGTCCCACCAAGTGCCTGTTCTGATGGCCCAGCCTCATGTGATCTCATGAAAGAAGGCTCTGGACAGCAGGAAGGGCCAGCTGCCAGGCCCCCCTCTCAGACGCAGGGCTTGGCCAGAGTCAGAACAACCTATAGATGCCATTCCCAGGGTGCTGCGGGGACATTGGCTTCAGCCCCTAGGGGCAGTGGCAGTGTAGAGTTAGAGTTAGTGGCAGTGCCCCAAGTGGAGAAGGTGGGTACTAGGGCCCGCCAGTCTGGGTCTGGGCTGGGGGGCCCTGCCAGCCCTGGCTTATCCCAACACCACAAAGGACCCAGAGGAAGGCAGTCCAACACTGGAACCCTCTGAGATGTGAGGCCTGGAGCAAACGCCCTGCTGGCTAGAATCTAAGGAGGTTCAGAGAGGGTCAGTGATTGGCCAGAGTCACACAGTCACACAGCCTACAAATAGGGGAGCCAATTCTCACACCCAGGGCTGTCAGAGAAACTAGGGGGAATTTTCCTGGAGCCCTAGTAAGGAACTTCAGCAGCAGAGACAGACTGTGGGACAGTTCCTTACAGAGAATGTGTACGGGAACCATCTCCCAGTCCTGACTGAGGACTTCCACACTTTCCTCCTGGGCCTCTGTCTCACAGCCTGGCTCGGGTCTGGCTTGGCTGAGAAACTAATTCCCACTAGAGTGTTAACAGCTGAGCATGCTGGGTGATGGAGATCTTCAGCCTTTGCCTGAAAACATGAGGTGGGATGAAAACTCAGACTGGTCTCCCCACCCCCACCAAGCCCCTGGCCCAGTGGCCTCTGTGGGCAGTGATGGGCTGCATGGATACTGGTGTTATGCCTCTTGAGCTGAGGCTGTTTCCTGGATTGACAGCACTCTGGCCACTTGCCAGATGGCAACATCAAGAGTCCTGTGCCAAAGCCCAGAATCCCACCTATCATCAGAGGTCCAGTGCCCCTGAGAACTTCCTCCACCAGCTGTCCCATTCACATACCTGAGGCCCAGGATATCCTTGTGCCTCCTTCTTGTAGGTTCCTGGTCCCTCCCTTCCAGGCGTTTTGGGACAAAGGAAAGGAGACAGTGACCTGCTCCTTGGGGCTTGCCAGCCCTGCTCCCCAGGATGGTTTCTTTCAGGCACTGACTCCTAGCTCCCTGTGTTCCTTCCCTGCTTTGGGAGGTCTTTTGGATGCAAGCAGTGCCAGTTGACTCACAGGCTCAGCTCATGCCAGGAATGTACATGTCCAGGAAGCTATAAAATCTGGAGGAAACATGCTGTGACCAGAGGAAACTTGGGAGGTGTCTGGGAGGAAGGCTGAGGAGGGGCAGCCCTGGGCCTCAGGATGTGAGGCCCTTAGGGTGTGCCCTGGGACCCATGCCTGCCCCCAGCTCTCTGTCTCCCCCAGAAGCTGTGTCTTTGCCTCTGAACTCCTGGGTAGTGACTCATGTGTCCCAGACACTCGAGGCCTGTCCTCAGGCTGCTGGACCTGCCACGCGCATTTGCAGTTACCTTGAACAGCATCATCTAACCTTTCAAGCTGGTCTCAGCATCTGCCTCTAATTGTTTTGGGGGTTTTTTTGAGTCGTAGTTTTACTCTGTCACCGAGGCTGGAGTGCAGTGGCATGCTCACGGCCACCACAACCTCGACCTGCTGGGTTCAGGTGATCCTTCCACCTCAGCCTTCCAAGTAGTTGGAACCACAGGCATATGCCATGGTGCCTGGCTAATTTTTTGATTTATTATAGAGACAAGGTCCTGCCAAGTTGCCCAGGCAGTCCTCGAACCACTGGGCTCAGGCAATTCTCTTGCCTGTCTCCCAAAGTGCTGGGATTACAGGTGTGAGCCACCACATCTGGCTGCCTCTGATTTTTGGTGATCCCCATTGGGTGGAGCCTACATGGGAACAGGGAAATTCCATCATGCTCGGTCACTTGCAGGAACAGGGTGTATGTGTTGGAGGTGAGGAGAGGAGCATGCTGGGCCACTTGGTTCAGATTCATGGCTCTCTTCTTGGCTGGTCCCAGCTGACCGCAGCCCACTCTGCTATCAGCACAAACCCAGCTCTATCGGCCAACGGTCTCTGTGTCTTCTTCCTCCAGTTCCAGATGGGGCTTTGGCAGTTTCTCCTTGTCTCCTGTTTCCGATCGGGACACTCCACTCACCAGCGAGCATGTCCCCTTGGATTCTTGTTGCCCTGCACAGGACTGAAGCAGCAGTGACAGCTTCTGTTCCTGGGCTCTGCCTTCTTCTTTCCACATTATCTCCTGATCTGCCTTCTAGGTGAGGGCTCTGTGTTCCCCAGGGCACCCTCCTCTCCATGTGGCCAAGGGGTCTGACAGTCCTGACCCTGGTAGTTTATCCCAACCCAAAGTTTCCCACCTAAACCGAACTGCAGCCTCCTGGCAGACCCAGCGTCTGATCTCACCACTCTTGACTCTTCTGGTCAAGGTCACCAGAATGAACGTAATGTCACCTAAACAAATAGGACATCTGCAGACAGACACAGTTTTGCTGCTTCCTCCCCAATTTTTTGACCCCCCCCCATTTTCCTTTGCTAATTGCAATGCTAGAATCTCCAGTTTAACGCTGAATGGAAGTGGTGGCAGGCATATCCTTGCCTTGCTCTCTGTCTTGGAAGAATAGTGTATTTCGGCATTAAGTGGAATGTTAGCACAGATTTTTTCACAGATGTCCTTTATCAAATCAAGAAGATTCCCTCAGTCTCAGTTTTCTGAGTGTTATCAAGGTTGGGTATTGACTTGACCATATATATACTTTTAAACTTTCTCCTTTCTTCTCGCCATATGGTAAATTACATTGGTTCTCAAATGTTAAAACAACTTTATATTCCTTCCTGAGATAAACCCCCTTGACCTTTTAAATATATGTTTGGATTATATTTGTGAATAATTTGCTAAGAATTTTGGTCTATATTTTCATGAGATATAATGGTCTTGAAGCATCTTTTTGTGTGATGCATTTGCCACTTTTGGTATTAAGGTTATTTTAGTCTCATAAAGTAACTAGAACAGTATTCTCTTTATCTAACTCTGTTTCCTGAAACAGTTTGCGTAAACTTGGTAGTCTTCTGGAAGACTTGGAAGGTGTAAACTGCCTTCTTTCAATCAGTGTCTCGAGTTTCATTTATATGAAGTGTTTTGATAACAAGTTCAACTTTTAAAGTAAATATAGGACTATTCAAATTTTCTATTTCATCTCATGTAAGTTTTGGTAAAATGTATTTTTCAAGGAATTTGCCTGTTTTATATCACTTGTTGATCGTGTTGATAGAAAGTTGTCTTTGGAATTTGTAGTGATAATCTTGTTTTAAAATTTTTGATGTTGGTAATTTGTGTTCCTTCTTTTTTTGGTAATCTGTCCAGCTACAGTGAAAGGGTCAACTGAGGCAAGGTGGGCTGGAGCCAGTGCTGGTGCTGCGGGAATAA
>NW_007021279.1:0-806 GCF_000164805.1 Carlito syrichta
AAGATGTTGCCGTACATGAAGCCATTCATCAAAAGTGGAGTGGGCGTGGATGTCAATATAGAACTCCAGACTTGTTTTCTGTTGAGAGAGAGGACAACAAATGAGAAGTCTGGGCTTCAGAGCTTGCCTTAAAGGGACCAGACACACACACACACACACACACACACACACACACACACACACACACACACACACACACACATTTCCTTTCAAGCTGGCCCTATCTGTCAGCAGCTTTAGCAGTCACTGGCAATGCAGTTGGAGGGGTTGAGACAGATGAGGATCAGTGTCTCCTTACTTTTAACATCGTCTGCCCTCAGTGTCTGAAAGCATCACCATTAGCATCCCTCTTTAGAGATCTTCTGAAGAAGTGAGGTTTTTGATGGGTTAAGTCATGACGTTACTTACCCAGATCAGTTAACACATTCATGACTAGACAAAAGTGAAATTTATCCCTCTGATTAATGAGAAAAAACTTCTAGGTAACACAATTGTAATTACTTTGGGCCCGCTTGCAGTTTTGCCCCAACTTGGCCATTTCTAGTCAGGGGGCTTGATATAAATCATTCTCCACTTTGAGCCTCAGTGTTCTTATCTAAAAAGTGAATATTTTAATTCCAATATCAGAGAGTTATAGTAGGAATCAAACACAGCATAATAATTACTATCTTGCTTGATGATATAAAGAACAAAATAATAATTGGTATCATTTACTGTATATATAATGCATACCAGACACTATTCCGGGTCATTTACATATGAAGTCTTATTTACCCTTGTTTAATGATGCCACACCTACTCCCCTA
>NW_007021280.1:0-1166 GCF_000164805.1 Carlito syrichta
CCAACCTTGACTATCTTCATACTGCAGCTTCCTCACCTCTCTCAGTCTTCATATAATTGAACATACTTAGGACCTTGCTCTGTATTAGACTTTGGCTTAAAGGAACATTGTGGTTGGTTTGATCTTTTATCCAGACCACTCAAGCTTTCACCTTATCAGCAAGAGAATTTTTCAATTGCTTATCATTTGTGTGTTCACTAGAGTAGCACTTTTAATTTCCTCCAATAATTTTTCCTTTGCATTTACAAATTGGCTAACTGTCTGGCACAAGAGCCGTAGCTTTCATCTTGTCTTGGCTTTCAAGGTGCCTTCCTTCTTAAGCTTACTCATTTCTGTTTTTTGATTCAAAGTGAGATATGTGTGACTCTTCCTTTCACTTGAATACTTAAAGGCCACTATAGGGTTATTAGTTGTTCTAATTTCAGTATTGTTGTATCTCTGGTAATAGAAAGGCCTGAGGGTTGGGAAAGGAGGAACTGAGGCTGGTCAGAGGAGCAGTCAGACCACAACCATTTATGAATTAAGTTTGCTGCTTTATATCGGCACAGTTTGTGGTGCTTTACAAAAATTACAATATCAAAGGTTGCTCATCACAAGTCACCATAACTGATATCATAATAATGAGAAAGATCTAGATATTGTGATGTTCTTCCAATGTGACTCAGAAATATGATGTGGGTACATGCTGTTGGAAAAATGGTGCCGATAGACTTGCTGGACATAGGGTTGCCACAAACCTTTAACTTGCAAAAACCGTGTCTATGAAGTACAGTCAAGTGAAGCATAGTAAAGCCAGTACCTTTGTCTTCTGTAGAAGTCCTTAGGGAATAACAACCTTTAAAACTTAATACAGTCATATTTCAGGAGATTGCTTTTCTTATCTTCCCTCCCTGCCCCCATATTCCTTTTTTCTTACCCACTTGTGGACATTATTGAAATTCTTTCACAAGCCACCTTGGACTTTCCCTTTTGGAGATGGTTGGTAGACTGTCTTATCTAAGGAGAAGGCATCCTTGAAATACAATGCTCCCAGTAAGGAGAGGGTTGAGAACTTCTCTCTCTCTCTCTCTCTTCTCTCTCTCTCTCTCTCTCTCTCTCTCTCTCTCTCGCTCTCTGATTTCTCCTGTTTTTAGTTTCTCACTAAAGTCTCTCATCTTCTGTGAGGG
>NW_007021281.1:0-905 GCF_000164805.1 Carlito syrichta
AGTTTATAGATCACACACAAATATCACATTAGAAAAGAGAAATGGGCAAGAATCATCTCTACAATACATCAAAAAATTAGCCGGGCGTGGTAGCACGTGCCTGTATTTACAGCTACTTAGAAGGCTGAAGTTGAAGGATCGCCGGAGCACAGCAGGTCGAGGTTGCGGTGGCCGGGAGCGGCCACTGCACTCCAGTGTGGGCGAGAGAGTGAGACTCCATCTCCAAACAATAACAATACAGGCTCAGCCTGTAATCCTGCGATTTAGGAGGCTACGGGGAGTGAATAACCTAAGCCCGCGGGTTCGAGACCCACCTGGGCAACTTGGGGAGTCCTCATCTCTACAATAAATCAAGAAATCAGCCAGGCGTGGTAGCACATGCCTGTAATGCCAGCTCCTCGGAAGGCTGAAGCGGAAGGATCAATGGAGCCCAGCAGGTCGAGGTTGTGGTGGCCGGGAGAGGCCACTGCCTTTGGGTGCGGATCACAGAGTGAGACTCCAACTCAGGCCAGAGCCCACGGTACAGAGAAATCTGAACAGTTATATGTTGGAGTGGAACTATGGCCTTAAGAACATTTTACTGAAATCTGCTAGTTATTAATGATGAAAGTTTCATTGCCTTAAATGGTGGAAAACCAAACTCTTCGACAACCAAAATATGAAATGCAAATTTCGAAGTTTAATTATATTCAGATGAAAAAACATGCAGTAATAAACATAAAAATTGTTGTACTCTGTGAAAGGTAACAGCAGTTATTTCAATCTACCCTGTACAAATGTGGAGATGGAGGGACTCTAAGTTTAAGGAATAACAAAACATCATAGATATATGCTTCATCTTCTTCTTTCTGACATGTCTCCTTCCTCCCATGTTTTTAAAACACTTTTCACTTTTTGTAAAATTA
>NW_007021282.1:0-782 GCF_000164805.1 Carlito syrichta
GGGCTCAGGCAATCCACTCACCTCAGCCTCCCAAAGGCTGAGAAATTTAGGCTATTTTTAAACATATGCCATATTTAATATTAGTGGAATTTTAAAAAGCTTCCACAAAGCTACTCCTTATAGTGCTCATAACAGAAAACTATGATACTGCCATTTAATGGAATATTAAAAAATGATTAAAGTGATGGTTTGGAAAGACATGCTTATAATATTATAATGAAAAAAAAAGTGTGTGTAGAACTTGATTACACACATATAGATATGTAAATAAAAGTTAAAGAGATCACACTAAAATATTAAAAACGTTTTATATTTTGGTGGTCAATATAGGGGGTATTCTTTTTTCCTTCTTTCTATTTTTGTTTTAGTATATTCTGAATTGTTTTCTATAGGATACAATGATTTGGGCAGTGCCTAGAATTTTTATCTCTACATTTCTTTGCTCTCATCAGTGATTTCTACAAAATTATGATTTCAGCTTCATTTGACATTAATATTGGATCATCTCTTACTTCTAGTGATAATAGAGTATAACCAATATAGTTTTTATAAATGATAATTTTAAATCCTTTAAAATTGTCCAAATGAGTTGTTGAAAATATTTAAAAGTAAATAGCTATTTATTAAAATGTTTTATGTTGTTTCTGAAAGTTTTAAAAAATGACCAGTAACTTTCTGAGATCTCCTGGCTGTATCACCTTTCCTCCCATCTCCCCTTCCCCAGCTTTTACCTGGACTTCCTTTTCCTTTGTTCTATTGTTCCTTTACTGTTATATTTGGCT
>NW_007021283.1:0-1339 GCF_000164805.1 Carlito syrichta
CATTTGGACTTCGGCTGTGCAAGAGCGCCTCTGTTTGAACTAAGAGTTCTCTCATGGGACACGCTTTGCCCATGTGCAGCTCTACGCTGCCACCCAGGGGGCGATGGGAACCCCACAGTGGAGCAAGAAGGCATTACTTGGTGAATTCCCTGGGTGCATTCTGAAATGTTTCTCCCTTTCAAATTTTTGTGTGGGAGGATACACAATTGCTCTGCCAAACGCATTGACGGAAAAGAGCTGACTGCCTTGGTGGTGCTTGTTTTGAATGTCCGTCTCCCTTGGAAAGAGCTGTGTGAGAAGTGTGCTGCACTGTGAGGTTCTGGCACTGAGTGGGCGTGCTGTCATTCCTCCTTCCCACTTGTTCCCTTTCGTGTATCTTACGCTCTACAGGGTGACTGCTTTGGCGTGCGGCTTGTCAACCTCTCCCATGCGGGAATGCTCATCTCCCCTGTGCCACAATGAGGGATCTGAGACATTCACAGTTACTTGTGGGAAGGCATTATGTGTGACCCGGGGGAATTCTGAATTGCTCTTTCTTGACACCTTCTCCTGTCAGGGAAAGCAATGAGACTGTGGATTGCTGGTGGGAGTGGCCTTTCTTAGGCCTGGGGTGCACGGGCACCTTCCTGGCTTAAGTCTGTGCCCAATGTGTGCTGCAGTGTCACCTCTTTGCTGTGACTATTATTCTTCATTGCCGCCTGCTGTAACACCTCATTCTCACTCTTTCCCCTTGATTTGTGTTCCTTTCCATAGAGGGCCTTTGCGTACGAGCGTGAAACCTCCGTGTTTCACGGAGAGAAATCTGCAAGACATAGTGCCGCAATGAGTGACACAAGTGCTCCACAGTCACGAGCAGGAGAGCATTATGTGTGGATGGGGAGAATTCTAAGTTGTTTTTCACTATGGCGTTTAAACCTAATAAGGACTACCAAGGCTGTGCCGTTTTCATTGCCGAGTAAGCACGGAGAGCCTCTGTTACACTGGGGGTGATGCTGGGTCCTCCTGGGGACACGCTATTGAAGCCTTCGCTGCACTGCACTTCATTGGCAGTCTGTATACACTGGCTTTGTGCGTGCTCTCCTCCCTGATCTCAGAGCTCTCCTGTATATGCACTATACTAGGCGGGAAGCATTTGGTGACCAAAGTGCAACTTCAACTGCTGCACTGACTGGATCCAGATCTCCACAGCCATAGGGTAGCCAGGCATGCTTCATTCACCGGAGAATGCTGAAAAGTTTTCTCTTTTGACACGGGCGTCTCACACAGGAATACAATGGCTCTGCGGGGTTATTTGCCCACCGAAAGCCCGATAGCTCATTGTTTTGCTTTCCGGAAAACA
>NW_007021284.1:0-1507 GCF_000164805.1 Carlito syrichta
AGTTCCAAAAGGCAGGCTGTAAATGACGAGAGTGGCACTGGGTCCGTACAGAGTATCGGCGCTCAGAGCCTCCCTGTGCGACCTGCGGTGCCGGGTGCCGGGCCGGGGAGAGAGCTGGAGGGAGCAGGGACCCAAAATTTCCCCGCACGCTGCAATACCTGGCCTTAGGAAATGAGGTAAAGTTTGTTGCTAGGTGGGCAGGGCAATGGAAGTCTCTTCCTGGAGAATGGCAAGGCAGTTTAAGCAGATCTGTTTTTCTCCGCTTGTCTGGGTCCTCTGATTTGGGGTCTCACGCTGAGTGCCTCAGCCAGGGTGGACCCGGAGTTCCAGAGCTCCAAAGTTCCAAAGGGCAGGCTCTAGACAGCAAGAGTGGCACTGGGACCCAACAGAGGACTTCAGCCAGAAATGGAACCAGCGTCTCTGAGGGGCGGGTGCCCAGAGCCTCCCTGTGTGACCGGCGGCTTGATGCCGGTGCCCGGGTTGGAGACAATGCAGCCGGGGAGGGATCTGGAGGGGGCTGGGACCGGAGACTTCCACACACGAGTAGAACGGCAGCAGTGGGGCGGGGGCGCAATATCTGGCCTTGCGTGGGACTGAAGTTCCCGGGCCTGCCCCCAGCGCTGTTGGTGGTGGGCTGGGGGATGGGGGTAGCGAAGTGATAGCCTTTTTGGGAACTCACGTTCAGAGAATCTCACAAGTTCACCTATGCCGTCGCCATCTTGCTCCGTCTCCTGTTAACCATTTTTAAGGTGAGAAAATAGACATTGTATACACAGTGCCAAGTATATGTCAGGCTAAATGACAGGTCAGATTTGCTACCAGTTTGAAGATGGAGAATTCAAGGCTCAGTTTTTTCATTTAATAACTCAAAGTCATATCCTGATAAACAATAGAACAGGAATTCAAAATCGAGTTATTATTGTCCTTAATCTCAAAGTTCATGCTCTTTCTAGTAAATAAAGCTACCTCAGTTCAAGATTTTAAGAATATTAATCGTAAGAAATATCTATCAAGAAAAACAGTAGGAGAGCCTATTGTCTTAACTAGATGTTGCCTAAAGAGCCAGCAATAAGTCCTTCCTCAACCGTGTGGGGAGATGAGTGACAAGTCCACTACCCATGTGCTCTGGAACTTAAGATGGTTGAGAGAAAGTCATCAATCATTCTTTTCCCCTTCATCTCTTTACCCCAACAAAGTCTTAACCCTAGAAAGAAGGGATTGAAATCTTGACACACCATTTTCTAAAGATTCTCAAATATTAACAAGAACCCAATTAGAATTATTCTGGCGGAGATAACTGGCTATCCATCAAAAACTTCATGCCCCACCTTTCAGAAGGAGGTAAATGGCAAATGACTCGTCAAGGATCTAGAATTCCCAGTCCCAACTAAAATCATATCCTGAGTGGTCATATGACTAGTTTTTGCCTATGAAGTGAACTAGAAAGGATAGTTTTAATTTAGAATCATAAGAATCAGTTGTGGCATTTTCATTTTGCAGTTTTTCT
>NW_007021285.1:0-772 GCF_000164805.1 Carlito syrichta
TAATATGCATGTGCAGGTGTCCTTTTGGTAGAGTGATTTATGTTCCTCCCGGTATATCCCTAGAAGAGGGAGGTAGCTGCTGTGAAAAGCAGTCTGGGCAGTTTTTCTTTCTCGGATTTTTCTTTTTTCTTCTCTTCTCACGAATAAACTCTTATTTGAAAGAAAGAAAGAAAGAAAGAAAGAGAGAGAGAGAGAAAGAGAGAGAGAGAGAAAGAAAGAAAGAGAAAGAAAGAAAGAAAGAAAGAGAAAGAAAGGAAGGAAGGAAGGAAGGAAGAAAGGAAGGAAGGAAGGAAGGAAGGAAGGAAGGAAGGAAGGAAGGAAGGAAGGAAGAAAAAGAAAGAAAGAAAGAAAGAAAGAAAGAAAGAAAGAAAGAAAGAAAGAAAGAAAGAAAGAAAGAAAATCACTCTGGCTGTTACTCAAAGATTAAACATAAAGTTACCATATGACCCAGCAAGTATACCCCAAAGAAATAAAAACCTATGTTCACACAAAAACTTGTATACCAGTGTTCACAGTAACTTTGTTCATAATAGCCAAAAAGATAGAAACAGCCCAAATGTCTATCAATGCCCAAATAGATAAACACAACATGGTATTTTCATATAATGGAATACTATTAAAAACTTTTTAAATGAAGTATTGATACATACCACAATATGGATGATCTTTGAAAAGATTATACTAAGTGAAGGAAACCAGTCACTAAAGACCACATATTGTATGTTTTCATTTGTATAAAATGCCCAGCATACGGCAAATCTATAGAGACATA
>NW_007021286.1:0-914 GCF_000164805.1 Carlito syrichta
ATTCCCCCTCTTACTACAGCTTTCATGGCATCCCAGAGATTTTGGAAAGATCTTTTTTATAGAGTGATTTGAGTTCTTCCTGGTATATTCCCGTTAGCAGGATAATGGGATCTTATAGAAGGTCAATTTTTAGAACTTTTAGGAATCACTACACTGTTTTCCAGAGGTTGTACTAGTTTACACTCCCAACAACAGTGTAGAAGTGTTCTATACACCAATAATAAACAAGCAGAAACCTGTCGGTGACCTGCACTGACCAGAGGGAGGGTTAGGACCGCACCGGTGAATCAGAGACGGAGAGAAGAAAACTACTCGGAGGCAGCTCTTCTGGGTTCAGCCTGGCCAAGACCGAAGCCGATTTTATTCAAACCTTTTCCAACTTATATACCATTTTCTATACCCTCCAGCAATGTGATAATCACTCACTGGGGGCGTACAAGTTTCGTGCTTTACAAACTATGCATCACAAGACCACCACGAGATCTGCAATTTCCAAGCAAACAATTCAAATTCCATGATGCCTGCCGTGCTTACATCAAGGTCACAGGTGCACAATTTCAATACAAATCGTTCAAAGTGTTTTCCATAATGTTCAACGAATCATTCATATTATACTCTTTGCTCTATACCCTGATTAATACAAAAAACTTTCCTGAGTTAACTCTAGGTTCAATCCAAGTTCACTGATCCCCAATATTTTTAACAATTAATATTATCAACTTAACACTATACTATTAACCTATTACAATTTAACATAATGCCTTATAACTCAGTTAAAACTTATTCTTAAACTACAAAACTTTACTATAATTCATGTTTCGTATGTCTAAACTTTAATTTTCATATGATCTAGTTATTGGACTTTAATACGATGCTATATCCTATTAAGCTAATACCTTATCGTTAATTCTTTT
>NW_007021287.1:0-708 GCF_000164805.1 Carlito syrichta
AAAGTCACTTGGCAAGACAGCAGGCTACGTAGGTAGCTAGAGAGTTAATTCAGCTGGCTAACCAGGTGACTAGCTAGGTACTATGCAGTTAATTCAGCCTGATACACAGCTGGCTACCTGATTAAGTAAACTAGTTAAATCTGCTGGCTAGCCAGCAGGCTGGCTAGGTAGTAAGCTAGTTAAGCCAGCTGGCTAGCCAGCTTAATCTTCCAACTTAACTCTTTAGCTAACAAGCTTCCTAGGTGGCTTAGCTAGCTAAGTCAGCTAGATAATTCATCTGGCTTCCCAACTGACTGGCTAGGTAGCTAGCTAGTTAAGTCAGCTGGCTTGTTAGCTGGCTAGTTGAATTAACAAGCTTGGTATATAGCTATCCAGCTGACTAGCCAACTGACTTAACTGCTTGACTTAATCAGCTAGCAAACTGGCACAAGTAGCTGACTTAACTAGTTAGCAAGCCGCCTACCCAGCTGACTTAACTAGCTCTCTACCTAGCTAGTTAGCTGGCTGGTCAGCAGACTTTACTAGCTGACTTAATTAGCTAGGCAGCCGACTAGTCAACTGACTTAACAAGTTCACTACCTAGCTAGCCAGCTGGCTAGCCAGCTGAATTAACCAGCGGACTTAAATAGCTGGTCTGCTTGCTGCACAGCTGAATTAAGTAGCTTGCTATATAGCTAGCCAGCTGGGCCAACTAACTGACTTTAAAAG
>NW_007021288.1:0-785 GCF_000164805.1 Carlito syrichta
GACCTGAGTTTGAACTGTGTTGTTTCAAGCTGCAATCTCAGTCAGGGAAAAACGGGAACAATGGATCCCTAGAGTCAGCCATGCTTGTCTTATTCTCAGAACTTCATGCTTAGATCATCAATTCCCTGCTAGTGGGTCATGCCAAACAACAAAGAAAGGAGGAGGGAATAGACCTTCAGCTCCTGAACACAACCTGGTGCTCTCAGGGTCTGCAGACCACCTGGATCCCTAATGCTCAGGCGGGCCTTCACAGCTGGCTCCCAACATCTGCCCTTTTTTTATTTTTTAGGATGAACCCATGGAACTCGGTGTTGAGCTGAGAAATTCTTTTCTTCAGCACCTTGACAATAATTGTAAGCAGGCATAGCAACACAAAAATCACTGATCTGAAAATTCCTACATTAATGAACATAGAAATCAATGACTTTTGGTTGATGAATGATGAGAACTGGCTAATTCTGAGGACCGGAACTGTTTCTTAGCGACTGTCATGTTCTGTATTTCTTGATGTAAATAAGTTGGGTCTATAGTCAAGTCTGAATGATTCCAACTTCCAAGGATATGATTTCTTATTTTGTCCATAATGTGGACAAACTTATTTACCTCTAAAGGAGTGAGGTAAATCCATTTAAACTCAGAGTGACACCGGAGAGCCAATTTTATCTTTAAAGTCACAAGCTCTTGTCCTACTGCTAAAACTCCCTCTCCAAAGCATTAACTCTACTTTTTAACTTTTTGATCTATAATCTTCTGAGTAGCTAATGCAATAGAAACATTTCCTAGAT
>NW_007021289.1:0-927 GCF_000164805.1 Carlito syrichta
TCATGAATTTCGCAGCCACCTGGATGGAACTAGAGTCTATAATACTGAGTGACCTCTCACAGTAACAAAGATCCGAGTATCACATGTTCTCACTCATATAATGGACCTTGAACATCCAATGTAATACTATAAGAAAATGACTGACGGTACTGGGAAACAATGCGGGGGAGGGGGATGGGATTAACAGTCGCAAATATCTGTCTGGGGATGGGGAGACACCTCTTATCAACAGGGTGCCTGAATGAAACATAATTGTATACCTAACGCTTAACTGTACCCCACAAAATCATAATAAAAAATATTGATTAAAAAAACCCACATTTATCTAGTACAGGAATTCTGTACTATAAAAGGTCTGTCTTCAAAAAATAATTCCAGTTTTTAAAAATTCCCGTTACCATTTAATAACAGACCAAATATGCCAAATTGAAAACATTAACTATGTTCCAATTTATCTATTATCTTTTTAACGTGTCTGAAGTTTTATAGGAGAAGAAAAAATATTTAAAATAGTTATTGGGAAATGACAACAAGGGAAGCAAGCTATAGTACAAGTCTGCCAGGTCAAGCAAGGTGTAAGGAAAGGACTGGAAATGTAAAAGGAACAGTGTGAGAATGAGGGAGGAGAGAGGGAGTGAAGATATTCTTCCTCACAGCCTTTATGAAAGAGGTCAACGTAAGGAAATCTCCCTTTACACACAGACAATCCTACAATTTGTGCTTTTTACATTCATGCATTTTTTTTTTTAACTTAAGAGAAAAAAAAATTCAGCATATATCCACCCATTGACTGACCATTTCTACTGCTCTTCCCTCATTGCTAACATACAACATTCCCCTCTGGTATAATTTTTACAGCCTGAAGAACTTTGTGGTTCAGCCTCCCACTACAGTTTTCCCCCACTTACCTGTAGAGAATATGTTCCA
>NW_007021290.1:0-812 GCF_000164805.1 Carlito syrichta
TGGGCGATCTGGAAACTCCAATTTCGTATCACATTGGAGATTTGTTATCAGAAGCTACATCCTTCCTTAACTGCCTCCTGCTTCCCGTTCCGGTCATGGCCCTCCCGCGGAACTTGCTCCATGACACCTGGGTGACTGACTGTCAGTCTGGTATGGCTCCAGGTCCCTCCTTTCCTGGGCACTGCTCTCAAGAGCAGCCTTCACTGGATCAGGCTTAGCTCCTAGACCTCACACCTTCTTCTGTGTAATGGTGTGAAAGAGCTCCATGGAGCTCATGCTGGCACAAGAGCAAAAGATACAACATACTCAAGTCCAAGTGTCTCTATTATTATTCTATGCTATTCTGCCATAGAAGTTCAGTCGACGTTTGAACTCCCATGTAGGATAATTAATCAGGACCCAGGCTCGAATCACTTGACAGTGGGGCCTTCGACCCATTGTGTTTGAGGAAATAGGGAGGAGCAGCAAGAAAGGAAAATGGGAAAGCTTGATAGGATTGGCCTTCTTTGAAATTATGGGAAGCAATGTGGAAGATATATTTGAAAGCATTAGAACACTTCACTGAGAATAAAAGACTTCTTTAGTTCTTTTCAGTAAACCTATTTGGATTTTCCCCCTGATTTCCATCCAGTGGCGTCATTAGTCTTTACTTCACTCTGTGTCTTGCGATCATAGGATTACCTAAGCCATTTTCATAATTGTAACCTCTTTAGGGGCACCAACATTCCCTTGAAGAGTGAAGCTCATGATTCACCCCTTCTTTGACTCAGCAAATAGTTTTGTGTAAAATAAAGCAGAGGATCCAAGCAGAA
>NW_007021291.1:0-821 GCF_000164805.1 Carlito syrichta
AAATAGACTAATGTCCTTAATAATATGGAATACAAATTTTCAACAAATTTAACAAATTACTAATGAAATGAAATATAGAAATATGTTAAAGAAAGTATGCACAATGATCAGGTAGGATTTATTTCCAGGAGACAAGTCTGGTTCAATGTTCAAAAATCAAACAAAGCAATTCACCATGTTGGAATAGGATAAAATAGAAAAATGACATAATTATATGAGTCAATTTAGAAAAAAACATTTAACAAAATTCAACAGTCACCCATTATAAAAGTCCCAGGAAAATAGATATAGAGAATAACTTCCTCACGTTGCTTCCTCAACTTGAGAAAGAACATCTACAAATAACCTACAATTCACATTATACCTAATCGTTTTCAGAAATAAGGCAAAGGTGTCTTCCCTAATTATTGTTTTTTAACATAGTGTTGGGAATTCTAAACCACGAAATGAACAAAAATAGAAATAAGTTATGCTAATACAGAGAAAGAAATAATGCTGCCTATATTTGAATAATGTATTGTGTCATTCAAAATAGTCAGAAGAAAGGATTTTTTTTTTTTTGAGTTTGAGTCTTACTTTGTCACCCAGACTGGAGTGCAGTGGCCGCTCCTGGCCACCGCAGCCTCAACCTGCTGGGCTCAGGCGATCCTTCCGCCTCAGCCTTCCAAGTGGCCGGAATTACAGGCATGCGCTACCACGCCCAGCTGATTTTTTGATTTATTGTAGAGATGAGGTCTTGCTGCCCAGGTGGATCTTGAACCCGTGGGCTCAGCAATCCATTCACCTCAACCTCCCAAAGGCATGGGATTACAGGCTGAGCC
>NW_007021292.1:0-808 GCF_000164805.1 Carlito syrichta
CTAGGAGACTTAATTTTTGGTTGAGTAGGCGGACTGCTTAGTTTGTTTAACACATTGCCTGACTACTCGGCCTACTTGTTAGCTGGTTTAACAAGTCGACCGTTTAGTTGGCTGACTAGTTAGTTGGGTTAACTAGCTGACTAACGAGTTGGCCCACTAGTTAACAAGGTTAACTTGCTGCCTGCTTGTTTGCTGACCAAACTAGTCTGTCGAATAGTTGGCCCACTAGTTAGCTGAACTAATTTGTAGTCGACTAGTTAACTGAGCTAACTTGTCAGTTTACAAGTTGGTCCACTAGTCGGCCTATTGTTTAGCTGACTTATCTAGTTGGCTGGCTAATCGGCAGAGCTGTTAGCTACTTAACAATTCAGCAAGCCTGTGAGCAGACATGTGAGTTAACTTATCTAGTCGGCCTGCGAGTGAGCCAACTGGTCAGCTGACTAAACTAGTCGGCCAATGAGTGAGCAAACTGGTCAGCCGAATTTTGGTAGCTGGAGACTGAGCCGACTGGCCAGAAGGATTAACAAGTTGGCCGATGAGTGAGCCGACCAGTGAGCTGATTTAACTAATTGGCCGGCGAGTGAGCCGACGATTGAACTGCCTTAACTATTCAGTCGGCGAGTGAGCCCAATGGTGAGCTGACTTAACTAGTCGTCTGGAGAGCAAGGCGACTAGTTAGCTGACCTGCTGGCTTGCGAGTGAGTCGATAAGTTTGCTGACCTGTTGGCTGATGAGCGAGCCGACTAGTTTGCTGACCAGTTGGCAGCAAGAGAGTTGACTAGATATCTAACCTGATGGAAAGCGAGCA
>NW_007021293.1:0-730 GCF_000164805.1 Carlito syrichta
CGATAAGAATAAACCTGCTAAGGAAATGGTGTCAGCTGCTATGAATGTGGTCAATCTAAGCACCTAAAGCACAATTGTTCTTAATGGCCTCTCCTGAAGGGGGGAGGGGACACACCTAGCTCAGCAATAGTGGCTGTTAACTGAAGGGAGAGGGGCATGGCCCAGCGCAGTACTCTGTATACCATCCACCCAGAAAATTCTTGGGTCTATATAAATGTAACTGAGGTCCAAATTAATTTCTTAATTAATACTGAGGCTAAGTTTTTAGCCCTTGAGCTCATACCGAACTTCTTCCTCCTAAAACCTGCTCTCCAGTGGAATTAAAGGTGTTTCAAAATCTAAATGTTTCACCTAACAGTTACTAAAAGGTAAATACAAATTATAACTCTAAAAGGTTATCTATAAATAAATAAAAAGGAAAGCAAAAAGCAAAGAAAAAATATAAAAAGATTACTGGTATACAAATAAGGTTTTAGTAAAAAAAAAAAATAGTAAAATGTTATAAGCATGCCAAAAATGGTATAAAAAATATACATACAAAAAAATTCTATAAACAATCTAGGCATAATAAATTCCATTCTGGATACAAGTCTCTAAACACTTTCAGATATCCCTTATAAAATTATGTAGAATATACTTAAGTGCCTAGTTCAAATTATAGTCTAAAACAATCTGTCAGGCTACTATGATAGTACAAAAATACAAAAGCTGGTACATGTAATAAAGCCAC
>NW_007021294.1:0-768 GCF_000164805.1 Carlito syrichta
CATAGTGTTAAGTTGATAATATTAATTGTTAAAAATATTGGGAATCAGTGAACTTGGATTGAACCTAGAGTTAACTCAGGAAAGTTTTTTGTATTAATCAGGGTATAGAGCAAAGAGTATAATATGAATGATTCGTTGAACATTATGGAAAACACTTTGAACGATTTGTATTGAAATTGTGCACCTGTGACCTTGATGTAAGCACGGCAGGCATCATGGAATTTGAATTGTTTGCTTGGAAATTGCAGATCTCGTGGTGGTCTTGTGATGCATAGTTTGTAAAGCACGAAACTTGTACGCCCCCAGTGAGTGATTATCACATTGCTGGAGGGTATAGAAAATGGTATATAAGTTGGAAAAGGTTTGAATAAAATCGGCTTCGGTCTTGGCCAGGCTGAACCCAGAAGAGCTGCCTCCGAGTAGTTTTCTTCTCTCCGTCTCTGATTCACCGGTGCGGTCCTAACCCTCCCTCTGGTCAGTGCAGGTCACCGACACTCATCTCTACAATAAATCACAAAAAATAGCCGGACGTGGTGGCATGTGTCTGTAGTTCCAGCTACTTGGAAGGCTGAGGCGGAAGGATCACCTAAGCCCAGCAGGTGGAGGCTGCGGTGGCTGTGACCGTGCCACTGCACTCCAGCCTGGGTGACAAGAGTGAGACTCCGATTCAAAAAAAAAAGGAAAAAATTCAAGAGTCAGAGCCCTAACTGAGAGTAGACTACAAACACGGAAGATTGTGACCCAAGCCAGTACATTTTGATGCCTGCT
>NW_007021295.1:0-700 GCF_000164805.1 Carlito syrichta
CAGTTTGTCAAGTACATTTAATACATTAACTTTGGCCGGGCTCGGTGGCTCAGCCTGACATCCCAGCACTTTGGGAGACCAAAGTGAGTGGACTGTCTGAGCCCGTGGGTTCGAGATCCACCCGGGCAACTTGGCAAGACCTTGTCTCTACAATAAATAAAAAAATTAGCCGGGTGTGGTAGCACGTGCCTGTAGTTCTGGCTACTTAGAAGGCTGAGGTGGAAGGATCGCTGGAGCTCAGCAGGTTGAGGCTGTGGTGGCTGGCAGCATGCCACTGCACTCCAGTCTGGGCTACAGAGTGAGACTCCAACTCAAAAAAAAATACACTCACTTAAATGCAAACACAGAAATACTATTGCTTCTGAAAGACTAATGATACCTATGATGCAAGGAACATTTATTGAGCACACATGACATCCTTAATTATTCTGAACCCTCATCAAGTTTTTATTTATTTAATCCTCTTAACAACTTTATGAGATAGGTACAGTTATCATCCCTTTGTTGCAGATAAGTAAAGGGTAATTAACCTGCCCAGTGTCATGTTGCTGTGTGAGCTGGAACTGGAACTTGAACCCAGAAAGTCTGTCTTGGGCATAGCTTTCCTGATACATGAATCTAAACCTGTCAGTACACCCAAGCAAGAGAGCCACTGGTTCTACCAATCTGGTAGCATATTTATTACTATGATTACTGCTTG
>NW_007021296.1:0-2166 GCF_000164805.1 Carlito syrichta
CTAGCCAGCTGACTTAACAAGCTAGTTACCTGGTTGGCTAGAAGGCTAGCCAACTGGCTTAACAAGATAGCTACCTGGATGGCTAGAAGGCTATGCAGCCAGTTATCTAGCCAGGGGGTTGACCGTCAGGCAGCTAGTTGACTCAACTGTCTAGCTCATTAAGTCTTCTTCTTAAGTCAGGTATTATAGTTTAAAATAACTATTTAGTTTAAATTATTTTAAATCAGCTAGACAGCCGATTTAAGCTAATAGGCTAGCCAGCTGACTCAACTAGTTGGCTAATGAGCTAGCCAGATGACTCAACTAACTGACTCAAATAGCTAGCTAACGAGCTAGCCAGCTGACTCAACCAGCTGACTCAACTAGCTAGCTAACGACCTAGCAAGCTGAATTAACTAGCTGAGTTAACAGGCTTGCCAGTTGGCTAGCCAGCTGACTTAGATACCTGCTAACAAAGCCAGCCGGCTAGCCAGCTGACTTAACTATCTGACATAACTAGCTAGCTGGCTAGCCAGCTGACTTAACTGCCTAGCTACCTACCTTGCCAGCTGACTAGCCAGCTGACTTAATTAGCTGACTTATTTAGCTAGCCAGCTGGCAAGCCAGCTGACTTAAATAGCTAGTTACCTACATAGCTAAATTACTAGCCAGCTGAGTTAACTAGCTGATTTAACGAGGTAGCCAGCTGGTTATCAAGCTGAATTAACTAGATAGTTACCTGGATATCTAGCTGTCTAGCCAGCTGACTTAACTAGCTGACTTAACTAGCTAGCCAGCTAGTTAGCTAGCTCACTTAACTAGCTACCTAACTAACTAGATAGCTGGCTAATGAGCTGACTTAACTAGCTGAAATAACTAGCTAGCTAGCTGACTTACTTGCTGACTTAACGAACTTGCAACTGAGCTATCCAGCTGCTTTAACTAGCTGACTTTACTAGCAAGCTACCAAGCTAGCCAACTGACTTAGTAGTTAGTTCACTAGCTTAGCTACCAAGCTAGCCAGCTTGACTTAAATAATTAGCTTACTAGCTAGCTACATAGCTAACAAGCTGACTTTAGCAGTTAGTTATCTAGCTAGTTAGCTGGCTTAACCAGGTAGCTAATGAGATAGTTTAATTGTTAGCTAATGTGCTAGCTAGTTGACTTAATCAGCTGACAACTCATTAGATAATGAGCCAAATCGCTGACTCAACCAGCTGATTTAACTTGTTAGGTAACATGCTAGCTAGCTGACTGAACCAGTCTACTTAACTGGTTAGCTAACTATCAAGCCAGCTGAGTCAACCAGCTGACTTAACTCGTTAGCTTACTAGCAAGCTGGCTGACTCTACCAGCTGACTTAACTCCTTAGCTAACTAGCTAGTTAGCTTACTCAACCACCTGACTTTTCCTGTTAGCTAACTAGCTAGCCAGCTGACTCAACCAGCTGACTAAACCCGTTAGCTAACTGGTGAGCCAGCTTACTCAACCTGCTGACTTAACCCATTAGCTAACTAGCTGGCTCACTGACTTAACCAGCTTACTTAACTAGTTAGAGGGCTAACTTAACTAGCTGACTTAGGTAGCTGACTTAACTAGTTAGCTAGCTGGCTTGACTAGATGACTTAACTTAGCTAGCTGGCTAAACTAGCTGTTTTAAATAGCTAGCTAACGAGTTAGCTAACTGACTTAACTAGTTGACTAACGAGATAGCTAGCAGACTTAGCTAGCTGGTTAACGAGTTAGCTAACTGATTTAACTGGTTAACGAGTTACATAGCTGACTTAACTAGTTGGGTAACGAATAAGCTAACTGACTTATCTAGTTGGCTAACGAGTTAGCTAGCTGAATTAATTACTTATCCAGCTAGTAGGCCAGCAGACTTAACTAGCTAGCTACCTAGCTACCCATTTGGCTAGTCAGCTGATTTAACAAGCTGACTTAACTAGCTATCCAACTGGCTATCCTGCTGAATTAACTAGCTAGCTACCTACCTAGTCATCTGGCTAGCCAGCTGACTTATCTTGCTGATCTATGTAGCTAGCCAGCTGACTTAACTAGCTGACTGAACTAGCTAGCTACATAGCTAGCCAGCTGACTTAACTAGATGACTTAACTAGCTATCTTCCTAGCTAGCCAGCTGACTTAAATAGCAGAATTATCTAGCCTGCTACCTTGCTAGCTAGT
>NW_007021297.1:0-714 GCF_000164805.1 Carlito syrichta
CAGAGAGTCCTCACCTACAGGACACTATATGGCCTCCATCTAAGTACAAATAAAGAATCATCTTTGTACACATCCTCAATCCAAAAAGTTCCTAGGTTGTCTGCTATGGGACAAACAAGAAACAGATCTTCGAGCTCCCCAAATATTTCAGAGCAATTTAGCATTCAGATTTTATGAATCGGTCATTTCAGGACTCCAGCAACATTCTGGTCCTCTTAAAAGTTGTAAATGGTATTGGGCACAACAAGTCTGTTATGTTCCTCAGAACAACTAAGGCCAGATTCCAGGACAAAAAGAAACTTCTTGCCATATTTGGATGTAACTCTGATCTTAAGGTGAACCCTGTAATCCTTCCCCCTACGTGTCTCTTTTTATTTTGAGAAGGTACAAGGGTTTTGCACTTATCAAATGTTTACTACATACTTTTTTTTTTTTTTTTTTGAGTTGGAGTCTCACTCTGTCGCCCAGACTGGAGTGCAGTGGCCGCTCCCGGCCACCGCAGCCTCACCTGCTGGGCTCCGGCGATCCTTCCGCCTCAGCCTTCCGAGTAGCCGGAATTACAGACATGCGCTACCACGCCCGACTGATTTTTTGATTTATTGTAGAGATGAGGTCTCGCTGCCCAGGCGGGTCTCGAACCCGCGGGCTCAGGCAATCCACTCACCTCAGCCTCCCAAGGCGCGGGATTACAGGCTGAGCCACCGAGCCTGCTTT
>NW_007021298.1:0-783 GCF_000164805.1 Carlito syrichta
GTTAGCTAACTAGTTAGCTACTGACTCTAACAAGCTGACTTAAATAGCTACCTAGCTAGCTAATGGACTTAAGCAGCTAGCTAAATAATTAGCTTACTCATTATCTAACGTGCTAGCTGGGTGACTTAATCATCTGACTTAACTCGTTAGCTCACGAGCTAACTAGCTGACACAACCACCTAACTTAACTCATTAGCTAACTAGTTAGCTAGCTGACTCATCCAGCTGACTTAACTCGTCAGCTAACAAGCTAGCTAGCCTTCTCAAAAAGCTGACTCAACCCGTTTTCTAACTGGCTAGCTAGCTGACTGAATCAGATGACTTAACCCGTTAGTTAACTAGCTAACTACCTGACTCAACCTGTTGGCTTAACCCGTTAGCTCACTAGCAACCTAGCTATCTTAAACAGTTGACTAAATTAGAAAGCTGACTTAACTGGCTGACTTAACTAGCTAGCTAGTTGACTAACTACCTGAATTAAATAGTTAACTATTTTACTAGATGAATAACTAGCTGACTTAACTAATTAGCTAACTAGTTAGGTAACAGACTTAAGCAACTGACTTAAATAGTTAGGTAACTAGGGAGCTAGCTGACTTATCTATCTAACGTAGTTGGCAAACAAGATAGCTAGCTGACTTAACGAGTTGATAATGAGTTAGGTAACTGTTTTAACTAGTTGGTAAATGAGTTAGCTAGCTTACTTAACTATTTGTTTAACGAGTTAGCTAGGTCATTTTACTTGTTGGCTGACGGAGTTTGCCTACTACTTAGCTAGTTTAA
>NW_007021299.1:0-735 GCF_000164805.1 Carlito syrichta
AACTCTTTGAGGGCACACACTAGTAGGCACCTAGATGTTTGATTAACAAATGATTGAAACAAATGAATGCATCCTGGAAAAGATCAACAAGGTTCCAAAGACTTCCTGAAGAAGGACATTCAAACTGTACTTGGAAGGTAGACTGACTATGTGAAGGTAGCAGGTATATAGGTAGGTATACAAGAATGGGAGAAGGAAGAGACTCATGTCAGGGCGGTCTTATTTAGAAAGCTCTGGAATGCAGGTAGGCACATATGTGTCTGCACTGGTTTCTGTCAGGAAAATAGGGATAAAGAATAAGCTTTGGGGAGTAAGGAAACTCTTATAAGTGGGGGTGGGATGTGATCATTATGGCAACAGTGTAGAAATTGTGAAGAAGTGAAAAGATCCACACCCCACTTCCTGATGCTGATTATTTTATCCTCATCATTGACTAAGCTCATTAGTGCCCCAGGTTGAAACAAAATATAAGTAGAAGCTGGAGTTGTTTGTTTAGCCTATACGTTCATTCACATATTTGCAAACATTTACTGATGCCTGCACAGTGGGCTGTACAAATCAGTGTTTGTGATAACTTTGCAATGCTGATTTTGCACACCTGAAATGAGATGCCATTTAGAGACTTAGATGTCGATCTTTCAGCCAGTGAAAACAAAGCTGGTGAGTAAAACTTAGCTGCCCCCTTGGAAAGGAGATATATTTCATTTGGAAAATGTTGATTTCGTTTGCCCTGCT
>NW_007021300.1:0-745 GCF_000164805.1 Carlito syrichta
TGACTAAATTAAACTTTATTACCTTTCTATTCTATGCTAATACTACTTACACAATGCTATGGAAGATCTTAATTATAGCTTAAACCAATTCCTAAAGAATGTGGCCTAGTCCAAAGATCACGCTGGGCTCTTTAGGAAGTGGCCCAGTCCAAGGTTCACGGTGGACCACTTTTTGGAACAATAGACTACAATCTCTTTTAAAAATGGCTATTCAGAAGTCCTATATATCAATCCTAATTTCTCTGAAAGTTTCTAATTCCTGATCCTAATATATAAAGCTAATCATCAGCAACAAAGCTTCTAAAATTAAACCCAAATATAAACTGTAAACGTACTAAGGCCAAAACCACAATAGTAGAAAATGAAGACAATGAAATTTCTAAAGTTAACTGTATTCTTATTAAAACTCAAAATATCATGATTGATCATGCCTGAACTAACATGATTCCCTGACGATAGCATGACCTATTCTACAATACTTTCTATGAATAAAATAAATTCAATTTCTTTAATAGACAGAAAAACTTTACACTAGGTGTAGTTATATCTGGCCTAAAAGAATGCAGCCCAGTCCAAAGTACATGCTGGGCCCTCAGGAATGTGGCCCAGTCAAACTTTGAGCTGGCCCATTTCTGATAACTCTAGATAGTTATCTATACCATTGAAAAAGCTGAAAACAGCTCTCTGTAAGTATATACTAATTCTACAAATAGACTTTTTAAATATTATAAAGAGGCTTGTACCA
>NW_007021301.1:0-718 GCF_000164805.1 Carlito syrichta
TCCCTCCTATTATACAGAGTACTGGAAGTCCTAGCCAGGGCAATTAGGTGAGAGAAAGAAAGAGAGAGAGAGTGAGAGCGAGAAAGAGAGAGAGAGAGAGAGAGAGAGAGAGAGAGAGAGAGAGAGAGAGAGAGAGAGAGAGAGAAGGAAAGAAAATGCAAACTAGACAAGAAGTAAAAATGTTCCTCCCTGCAGATGACATAAGCTTATATACAGAAAAGTTTGGAGACCACACCAACATATTCTTAGAACTGATAAAATAAAGTTACAAGATACAAAATCAGCATAATAACACAAGTTAGTAGCATTTCTATACACCAATAATGAGTTGCTGAAAAATAAAGCTATCCAGGTACAATGTTGGAAATTGTTACAATGTTACAAAAATAGTACCTAGACCACATTTAACCAGGGAGATAAAAAAAAAAAAAAAAACTCTACAAGGAAAATAAAACACAAATGAAAGGGACTGATGAGAACATATACACACAGAAAGACATCCAATGCTCATGAACTGGATGAATTAATATTTTCATTAATAAAAAGACCACACCACCCAAAGCAATCTACAGATTAAATGTACCCCTTATCAAAATAGCAATGGTGTGGGCAGCCCTTTTGGGTCCCCTCCCACTGTGGGAGCTTTTCTGTCATCTAAATAAATCCTGCTTTAAAAAAAGAAATGATATGCTTCATAGAATAGAGAATGTAATCCTAA
>NW_007021302.1:0-1994 GCF_000164805.1 Carlito syrichta
ATTCTAGCTACCTAGTTAAGTCAGCTAGCTAGTCATGTTGCTAGTCAGCTAGCTAGTTAAGTCAGTTATCAAGTCAGCTAGCTATTCAACTATGTAGTTAAGTCAGCTAGCCAGCTAACTACCCAGTTAACAAGCTAATTAAGTAAGCTAGTTAGACAACTAGATAGCTTTTTTGCTAGCTAGTTATGTCAGCTAGATAGCCAGCTAGCTAGTCAGCTAGCTAGTTAAGTCAGCTAGCAAATCAGCTAGCTACTTACCTAACTAGTCAGCTAGCAACTCAACTCACTGGTGAACTAACTAGTGGGACTGCTCACTTTCCATCAGGTCAGCTAACTAGTCAGCTCACTCGCCTGCCAACCAGTCAACAAACTATTCGGCTCACTCACCAGCCAACAGGTCATCTAACCTGTTGGCTCGCTCACAGGCCAACAGGCCAGCTAACTAGTCGGCTTCCCCACCAGCCGACTACTTAAATCAGCTCACCAGTTGGCTCGCCCACCGGTTGACAGGTTAAGGCAGCTCACCCGTCAGCTTACTGGCAGGCCGACTAGTTAATTCGGCTCTCCGGTCGGCTCAATCATCGGTCAACTACTTAAGTCTTCTGAACTGTTGGCTCACTTGCAAGCCAACTAAATTCTGCTGACCAGTCAGCTCACTCCCTGGCCGATTAGTTAAGTCAGCTGAGAGGTCAGTTTACTCGCTGGCCGATTAGTTAAATCAGCTGACAAGTCGATTCACTTGCCAGCTGACTAGTTTAGTGAGCTGACAATTCAGCTCACTCACCAGCTGAATTGTTAAGTCTGCTCACCTGTCGGCTCACAAGCAGTCTGACTAGTTAAGTCAGCTAATTGTTTAGCCTACTAGTAGGCAAATTAGTAGAGTTAGCTAGCCACTTGATCTACTAGTCGGCCAACTTGTCAGCTGATAATTAGCTCAGCTAACTAGTAAGCCTACTAGTTAGGCCAGCTAAATAGTTGGTCAACAAGTCGGATGAATAATTAGTTCAGAAAACCATCATGCCAACTCGTTAACCGAGCTAACTAGTGGGCCAACTCATCAGTCAACTATTTGACCCAGCTAACTATTCGGCCATCTAATCGGCCTAATTGATAAGCCAGCTAACTTGTGGGCCGTGTAGTCTGCCAACGTGTTAAACCAGCTAACTAGTCATCTGACTTGTCAGTCAACAAGTTAAAGTCACCTAACTAACTCATTAACCAACTAGTTAAGTCAGCTAATTTACTCATTTATCAACTAGTTAAAACAGTTGACTCGTTAACCAACTCATTAAATCAGCTAGTTATCTCATTAGCCAACTAGTTAAGTCAACTAACTAAGTCTGCTGGCTAAACAGCTAGCAAACTAAGTCAGCTAGCTAAGTCAGCTAGCTCACTAATTAGTTAACTATTTAAGTCAGCTATTTAAGTCTGCCACCTAACTGGTTAGCTAATTAGTTAAGTCAGCTAGTTTTTCAGCTAGTTAAATAGTTAGCTAAATTTTTAATTCAGGTACTTAGCTAGCAAACTAGTTAAGTCAGTCAGTTAATTCAGCAAGCTAAGTAGTTAAGTCAGCTAGCAAAGTTAGCTAGATAAGTCAGCTTTCTTAGCTGGTTCAGACAGCTAGCTTGCTAGTTAGCTAACGGGTTACATCAGCAAGTTGAGTCAGGTAGTTAGCTAGCTAACTGAATGGTTAAATCAGCTGGTTGAGTCAGCTAACTACCTAGTTAGCAAACGGGTTGAATCAGCTGGTTGAGTATGCTAGCTAGCTAGTTAGTTAATGAGTTAAGTAAGCTGGATGAGTCAGATAGTTAGCCAGTTAGCTAACAAGTTAAGTAAGCTGGTTGAGTCAGCTAGCTAGCTTGTTAGTTAACGAGTTAAGTCAGATAATTAAGAAAGCTAGCTAGCACATTAGATAAGAAGTCAGCTAACTAGCTAGTTATCTGGTTAAGTCAGCTGGCTAGCCAGCTGACTAGCTATTAAGGTCACCTAGTTAAG
>NW_007021302.1:2014-3689 GCF_000164805.1 Carlito syrichta
GGAGTTAAGTCAGCTGTCAAGCCAGCGGGCTATGTGAGTAGGTAGCTAGTTAAGTCAGCTGGTAGCCATCCCGGCGTCTAGTTATGTCACTAGTTAAGTCAGCTGGCTATCAGCTGTCTAGCTAGGTAGCTAGCTAGTTAAGTCTGATGGCTAGCCAGCTGGCTACTTCATTACATCTGATACTTCAGTCAGCTGGCTGGCCTGCTGACTAGCTAGGTAACTAGGCAATTCAGTCAGCTGTCTAGCCATCTGGCTAGTTAGTTAAGTCAGCTAGTTAAGTCAGCTTGTTAGCCAGCTTGCCTAGCTAAGTACGTAGCTAGTTATGTCAGCTGAGTAGCCTGCTGGCTAGATAGTTAAGTCACCTAGTTAAGTCAGCTAACTAGCCTGCTGGATAGCTAGGTAGCTTGATTTTCATTCAGCTGGCTAGACAGTTGGCTAGGTAGATATGTCACCTAGTTAATTCAGCTGGATAGCCAGATGGCTAGCTATGTAGCAAGCTAGTTAATTCAACTGGCTAGAAAGCAGGCCAGCTAGTAAAGACAGCTAGTTATGACAGGTAGTGACCTAGTTAAGTCATTTTGCTAGCCAGCTGGCTAGCTAATTAAGTCAGCTAGTTAAGTAAGCTGGCTCTCCAGGTGCCTGGAGAGGTAGAGAGCTAGTTATGTCAGCTGGCTTGCCAGCTGAATTACTAGTTAATTCAGCGAGTTTAGTCACCTGGCTGGGCAGCTATCTAGCTCGTTAATCAGCCAGTTAAGTCAGTTGGCTACCCAGTTGACTAGCTAGTTGTCATCTCAATAAGTCAGTTGGGTAGACAGCTCGCTAGCTAGTTAAAAAGCTAGTTAAGTCATTTGGCTAGACACCTGGCTAGCTATTTCATCTAGCTAATTCAGCTGGCTAGCTTAGGTAACTAGGTAATTAAGTCAGCTAGTTATCTCGCTAGCTGAATAGTTAAGTCTACTAGATGAGTCAGCTACTGAGTCAGAGAGCTAACTAGGTATCTAGCTAGTTATTTCAGCTTGCAAATCACCTGGCTGGCTAGGTAGCTAGCTAGTTAAGTCAGTTAGTTAAGTGAGCTGGCTAGCTAGTTAAGTCAGCTACTTAAGTAAGCTGGGTAGCCAGCTGGGTAGCTAGCAAGTCACCTAGCTAAGTCACCTCATTAGCCAGCTAGATACTTAGTTAGCTAGATATTTGTCAGTTGGCCAGCTTGTGGGATATGTATATAGTTAACTAGTTAAGTCAGCTGGCTAACCACCTGGTTAGTGAGTGATGTCAGCTAGTAAAATCAGCTGGCTAGCCAATTGGTTAACGTCTTCAATCACCTAGTTTAGTCAGCAGACTAACCAGCTGGCTAGCTGGTTAATTCAGCTAGTTAATTCAAGTGGCTATCCATCTGGATAGCTAGGTAGCTAGCTAGTTAAGTCAGCTTGCTAGCCAGCTGGCTAGCTGGTTATGTCAGCAAGAAAATTCAGATGGTTAGCCACCTGGCTAGGTAGGTAGCTAGCTAATTAAGACAGTTGGCTAGCTGGATGACCACCTAGTTAAGTCAGCGAGTTAAGTGAGCTGGCTACATGAATGGCTAGCTAGGTAAGCCAGCTGTCTAGCCGGATGGCTATCTAGTTAAGTCAGCTAGTTAAGTCAGTTAGCTAGCCGGATGGCTAGCTAGGTGGCTGGCAAT
>NW_007021303.1:0-415 GCF_000164805.1 Carlito syrichta
CTGTCTGAGGCTGATTAAGTTAACTTTATATAAAGTTGACTACAAAACACACACACGCACACACACACATATTTTGAATCTACACACGCACGCACACACAAATGTGTGTATGTGTAGATTCAAAACGTGTATGAGGTGGGACCTCCAAAAGAACACATTTTATTTACGAAAAAAAAAGTGTGTCTATTCTTACATGTTTAAACTTCAGTGACCTTCAAATCACTCTCTGATGCAAAACACCTGTAAAGACACTTTTCCCACTCTTGCAAACAGTTTTTGAACATGTCAATTTTGAAGCCTTTTATTGCTTCTGCCATTTTTTTTTTTTTTCACCTCTTCCACACTGACAAAACGTTTCTCTTTGAGAACATTTTTCATTCAGGGAAACAAACAAACAAAAAGTCACTCGGGGCAA
>NW_007021304.1:0-694 GCF_000164805.1 Carlito syrichta
ACCAACTATTTGGACGAATAATTAGCTGACCTATCTAGTCTGCTGAATATTTAGCTGACCTAAATTGTCAGCTGCCACGTTGGCCCACCAGTTGGACGATTGGTTAGCTGACTTAACTAGCTGGCCGGCTAATAGGACGACCGGTTAGCTGACTTAAATAGTAGTCCAGCGTGGGATCCGACAGGTCAGCTGACTTAACTAGTTGGCTGATGAGTGAGCCGACTGATCAGCTGAATTAACTATTTGACCTGCGGGTGAGCTCACACATGTGTTGCCATAACTAGTTGACTGGTGAGTGAGCCGATTGGTGAGGTGAATTCACTAGTCTGCGAGCGAGCAAGCCGACTACTTTGCTGATCTGTTGGCCTGCGAGCGAGCTCACAAGTTAGTTGAACTGTTGGCTGGCGAGCATGCCAAAGAGTTTGCTTGTCTGATAGCAGGTGAGCTAGCCAACTAGATAGATGACATGATGGAAAACGTTGGAGCCCACTAGTTACCTCACTAGCTACCTGAATTGCTACCAGACTAGTTAAGTAGCTAGATGATTTGCTAACTGGCATAACTAGCTAGCTGACTAGCTAGCTGGATATCTAGCTGACATTACTATCTAGTAAACAAGCTATCTAGCTGTATAGCTAGCTGACTTAACTAGCTATCTAACTGACTAGTTAGATGGCTAGCAGACTTAACTATC
>NW_007021305.1:0-635 GCF_000164805.1 Carlito syrichta
CTGACTTAATTTGCTGACATCACTAGCTAGCCAGGTGGCTAGCCAGTTGACTTAACTAGTTAGCTACCTATGTATACTGCTGACTTGACAGCTGACTTAACTACCTATCTGCCTAGGTAACCAGCTGGCTAGTGAGCTGACGTAAATAGGTTACTTATCTAGCAAGTCAGCTGGCTAGCAAGCTTAAATAACAAGCTAGTTACACAGCTAGGCAGCTGGCTAGCCAGCTGACTTAACTAGCTTAATTAACTATCTAGCCAGCTGATTTATCTAGCTGACTTAACTAGCTAGCTACCTAAATATACAGCTGAATTACTAGCTGAAATAATTAGCTTGCTACCTAGCTAGCTGACTTAACTAGCTGCATTTACTAGCTAGCTAGCTGACATATCTAGCTGACTTAACTAGCTAGATACCTAGCTAGCCAGCTGAATTAACTAGCTGAAATTTCTAGCTAGTCAGCTGTCTAGCCATCTGACTTGACTAGTTTTTTAACTAGCTAGTGAGCTAGCTAGCCAACTGACTATTGAGGTGACTTACTAGCTAGCCAGCTGGTTAATCAGTTGACTTAACTAGTTGATTAACAAGTTGGCAGCTGATCAGCCAGATTACTCAATAGCTGACAGAACTAGTTA
>NW_007021306.1:0-801 GCF_000164805.1 Carlito syrichta
CCAACTGACTTAAGTAACAAGCTACCTAGCTAGCCAGCTGGATATCGAGCTGAGTTAACTAGGTGGCTTTACTAGCTAGCCAGTGAGCTAGACAGCTGATTTAAATATCTAGCTATCTAGCTAGCCAGCTGTCTAGCCAGCTGACTTAACTAGGTGACTTAAGTAGCTAGCCAGCTGGCGAGAAGGCTGACCTAACTGCCTAGCTACCTAGGTAGCCAGCTGAATAGACAGCTGAGTTAATTAGTTAACTACCTATGTAACTGCTTGATTGCCAGAAGACTTAACTACCTAGCTATCTACCTAACAAGCTGGCTAGTGAGCTGATTTAACTAAGTTACTTAACTAGCTGGTTAACTGGCTAGCCAGCTGACTTAACCAGCTAGCTACACACAGAGGCAACTGGCTAGCCAGCTGACTTCACTTGCAGACATAAGTAACTAGCAATCTAACTTAACTAGCAGACTTAACCACCTAGCTACCTAGCTCACCAACTGGGTTAACTAGCTGGCTTAACTAGTGAGCTACTTAGCTGTCTAGTAGCCTGCTGAGTTAACTTGCTGACTCATCGAGTTACATAGCTGACATAACTAGCTCACTTATATAGGTAGATTCTAGGTAACCAGCTGACTTAACTAGCAGAAACAACTAGCTACCAAGATCGCTAGCCATCTGACTTAGCTAGTTTTTAACTAGCTAACCAACTGGATAGCCATCAGACTTAAGCTGACTTAACTAGCTACGCAGCAGTTGCCATCTGACTTAGTAGCTGCCTTACCAACTAGTCAGCTGGCTAGCCAGGTG
>NW_007021307.1:0-700 GCF_000164805.1 Carlito syrichta
CTATGTCTAAAAATCATCTTTTATACAAAGAGCAACAGAAATAGCTATCAATTGCAAATTCACTTCTAATCGGATAGTTGACTTGGAACAAAAGCGGGTAACAGACTTATTTTTAGTAGCTCCTGAGTGTTTGTTCCCTCTCATGGGTAGAAATATGTTATGGAAACTAAGAGCAACCATTGTGATTTCAGCTGACAAAACATAAATGTTTATTCCTACTACATATCAAATGCTCTTAACTGTTCTACTTTCTGAAGAATATCTTTTAACCACTCCAAAGTCTACTACTAAAAATGTTCCATCAAGTTTCCTTCTACAGTTGCAGCAGGACTTTCCTTCCGTCTGGGCAGAAACTAACACGAAAGGATTGACAAAACATAGCCCTCCATTGCTGGAAAATTTACTGGCATCAGCTACTACTGTCTAGGTCCTTTGAGTTTACAGGCCCAGAAAGAAATTGCTCTTCATATAAAAAGACTCTTAGCTGCCAACATTCTGATTTCATGCAAAACAGCATGGAACACACATTTCTTGCCAGTTCAGAAACCAGGAACTTCTGACTACCATCCAGCTCAAGACTTCAGAGCAGTCAACAAACTGGTAGAAACTATTCATCCAACTGTTCCTAACCCATACATTTTACTTATTCTGCTTCCCCCCTCACATCAGGCATATACTGTGCTAGACTTAAATGATTTTT
>NW_007021308.1:0-703 GCF_000164805.1 Carlito syrichta
ACCCTGCCATGTTCCAGCAGACCCAGGATCCAGGCCATCCCAATAGACCCAAAAGACTCCAGGAGCCAGGCCTATCCTACTACCTGGCCAGACTCTACAGATACATACGCTCAAGGACCATTGCAGAACCAGGTCAGCCCCTGAGGACCACGCTTCAGACCAACCCTGTGGACCATGAGTCAGGCCAACCCTAGGGATACAGGCTCCAGACCTGCCCTTGCAGACCCAAACTCCAGGTCCACCCTCACAGACCCAGTAAACAGGTTCACTCCAGTGAAATCAAGGCACCAGACACCACAGATCCAGACATCAGGTCCACCCACCTGCTGACCCAGCCACCCATTCAATCTGCACATGGACTCCCACAGGAAGCCTGCTGGCAGACCATACCAAATAGCCTGCCCAGAATCTCTGGACAGGCTGACTGGTAAAAGACTTTCCCAGAAAAAGCCAGTCTGCAAGACTGAAATAAGTCCCTACCACTTCAAATGCACAGATATCAATATAAGGCAACAAAAAACATGAAAAACCAAGGAGTTATATCTAATTTTGAGAGGGTCAGTTCCTGGGAGATTACTGTGTTCTTTGGGTGATATTATATGAACTACCAGACAAAGAATTCAAAATAATTGTCTTAGGGAAGCTTAGCAACCTCAAGAAAATACAGAGAAACATTCAATAAAGTCAGGAGAACAATAAATGA
>NW_007021309.1:0-696 GCF_000164805.1 Carlito syrichta
CAGGCTGAGCCACCGAGCGCAGCCCAAGTTCCCTTTAAAAACCCTATCCTCTGACTTTTTGAGGAGGTGAATTTGAGTAATTTCTCCTACCTTCCTCATTCTGCTGCTTTGCAATCTTAAACTCCCTCTCCATTGTAATGTCTGCATTAGGTTTAGTTTTTCCAGGTAGTGGGCATAAGAACCCAATCAGGCTGTCACCCCAACACAAGTATCATGTGAGGATCTGCCTTTCAGGGAGATAAGATATCTACATAACAGAGACAATTTGTCTGACCACAACCTGTGTCCAAAAGTAGCCAAAGTATAGACCCTATTATGCCAAGGCAGACTCTGGTTCTGGAGGTCTGGGGTGGCCCTAGGAGTCTGTTTCTTTTCTTTTTCTTTTTCTTTTCTTTTTTTTTGAGTTGGAGTCTCACTCTGTCGCCCAGACTGGAATGCAGTGGCCGCTCCCAGCCACCACAGCCTCGACCTGCTGGGCTCCGGCAATCCTTCCACCTCAGCCTTCCAAGTAGCCAGAATTATAGGCATGCGCTACCACGCCCGGCTGATTTTTTTTTTTTTTGATTTATTGTAGAGATGAGGTCTCGCCTGCCCAGGCGGGTCTCGAACCCGCGGGCTCACGCAATCCACTCACCTCAGCCTCCCAAAGGCGCACGATTACAGGCTGAGCCACCGAGCCCGGCTCTTTTCTTTTTT
>NW_007021310.1:0-681 GCF_000164805.1 Carlito syrichta
CCCCTTCATTTCCCCTACTACTGTGGGAGCTTTTCTGTCTTTTCAATCAATCCTGCTTAAAAAAACAAAACAAAGACACTACCTCTTTCAGGAAATTCGTGAATGGCCACTTATCCCTGGAGAAGTTTATGGATAGGTGTGAACACCTAGTTTCCTTCAGTTCTTGGGAATGAAACCACCATGTCTTCCACATTTGGCAGAGTACTGTACACAAGTCCTTGAAACCTAAAGATTGCTCACTAGTCAAGGTCCCTCCCATTATGATGTCAAAGTGCAGGAGGACCTGCTTGAGGCTGATGTCACAAAGGGCAGGAGGACCTGCTTGTTTCCCTGGCATGCTTACATCTTTTAATTTAAATATTAGCCTTTTAGGCAACCTACAGATACATTGAAATAACCTTTAAGTTAACATCACTTTCTCAGACATGGAAATTATAATAAAGAATTCATATGAAACCCTAAACAATCGTGAATAGTGAAAAGAATCCTTATCAAAAGAAACAAAGGAGGAGCTATTGCTGTTCCAGACTTCAAACTTTACTATATGTTTACAGTAATCAAAACAGCCTGGTATTGGTACAAAATAGGTAGAAAGACCAATGGATAATGAAAGAGAATGAAATTCTCACATTCTCAAGCCACTCATCATTGAAAAAAGGTACAGACCCACTGGGGAATATA
>NW_007021311.1:0-777 GCF_000164805.1 Carlito syrichta
TTGTTGTATTGTGAGTACGGTTCCACTTCTGGATTCTGTCCCAGGGGACCTGCCACTTGTTCTGTTAGTACACCTGAACAAAAGTGACAAACAAACAAACAAACAAACAAACTGGAATTAATGTCATCATTCTAAAAATTAAAGAGGCAGTTTAGCATAATGGTTAGGAAGCATGGGCTCTAAGGAAAAGACTAAAATGTTTGCATAAAAATTGACAACTTTTGAACAGCATATATATTATATAACTAAATGACAAATTATAAGCTCAGAAAAATATCTGCAACATAGAAGACAGACCAAAGACTCATATCATTAATATATAAAAAGCTCTTGCAAACAAATAAGAAAGCATTCGATGACCCATGGAAAAAAGAAGAACACGAATGGGCAGTTTTTAGAAGTATAAACACAAATGTTTCATAAACATACAAAAATGTTCTCACCCTTGTCAATAATTAAATTCAGACTAAAACTGCAATATGATAGTTTTCATACTCAAATGTATAAAGGTTTTAAAACTTTGATAATGCATGCTGTTGAGAAAACAAATTTTTTTTTTTTTTTTTAGTTGGAGTCTCACTGTCGCCCAGACTGGAGTGCAGTGGCCACTCCCAGCCACCGCATCCTCGACCTGCTGGGCTCTGGTGATCCTTCTGCCTCAGGCTTCCAAGTAGCTGGAACTACAGGCGCACGCTACCACGCCCGGCTAATTTTGAGAAAACAAATATTTTTAGAGGGCATTTTGTCATATCTTCTGGTATTTAAAACTTGAACGCC
>NW_007021312.1:0-654 GCF_000164805.1 Carlito syrichta
AGAGTATAGGGAGGGAGGATGGTAATTAAAGTATTGTAAGCTCTTTGCATAATTTTGGAAGAGGAAAAAGACACAGATTAATGGTGAACTTTGATAAGTTGTGACCATATTAACATATTAAATGGGACTACTAAATGAAGACACGTTAGAAGCTATGTTATCTAATCTAGTGTAGGAGAGTATGGAATGAGAATAAAGGGGAAAAAACAATAAGAAGAAAGGAAGAAAAAGGAAAGAAAACAGGATGGAAAAAATTAAGAATTATCACAGAAATAAATGCAAATATATTAGTAATAGAAATAACTATAAGTAGACCAAAACTCTTCAGTTTAAAGAAAAAAAAACTAAAAAGAAAATAGAGAAAAAACCTGTCAGTCTGAAATAAGAATTTCAAATATATTCTGTTTTCAAAAGCTATTTATAAAACATTAGGACACAGAATTACAGAACTGTTAAAAGTTAAAGGATAGAGGATGATATACAAGGAAAACACTATCTTTCCAAAAAAAAGTTCATGTGGCTACATGCATATTAGATACAATAGACAACACAAAAAGCATTAATGAAGATTAAAACAAAAGTTTACTACATAATAATAAAAAGTTCAACAAAACATGAAATTAAATTTTATTGTATCTAGTAATGTAGCCTTAA
>NW_007021314.1:0-952 GCF_000164805.1 Carlito syrichta
AAGCTCTGGAATGCAGGTAGGCACATATGTGTCTGCACTGGTTTCTGTCAGGAAAATAGGGATAAAGAATAAGCTTTGGGGAGTAAGGAAACTCTTATAAGTGGGGGTGGGATGTGATCATTATGGCAACAGTGCAGTGTCTGGTGGACGAGTAAGAGGATGTTAGAAATTGTGAAGAAGTGAAAAGATCCACACCCCACTTCCTGATGCTGATTATTTTATCCTCATCATTGACTAAGCTCATTAGTGCCCCAGGTTGAAACAAAATATAAGTACAAGCTGGAGTTTTTTGTTTAGCCTATACGTTCATTCACATATTTGCAAACATTTACTGATGCCTGCACAGTGGGCTGTACAAATCAGTGTTTGTGATAACTTTGCAATGCTGATTTTGCACACCTGAAATGAGATGCCATTTAGAGACTTAGATGTCGATCTTTCAGCCAGTGAAAACAAAGCTGGTGAGTAAAACTTAGCTGCCCCCTTGGAAAGGAGATATATTTCATTTGGAAAATGTTGATTTCGTTTTGCCCTGCTCAGTAACAGTTAGATATCTAGAGATGATTACTGATAAGAAGTTGTCACAAACACTGACAACTATTGAGGTGTGTGCTTCTTGTAAACAACTCCATGAGCTGGGTGGGAGCATGCATTGTTTTACTGTTGCCACCTTAGTTTCTGATGTGTCATTTGTTCTTTTTTCTTCTTCCTGAACCTACACACACCACCCCCTGCAGCTGTAGCATCCTTGCATGACTTACTGCGCAGATTTTGCCTTGCTTGAAACCAGACTACAATGACTGACTTCAAAATTCTTGTATTTATCTACACCGAATTCTAGTAAAATACTTCCATCAACAAAGATATTGTTTGTTTTGCACAAAAAGAGTTACATTTCAGTCTTGAAAACTAAGTCATATTATCATAACCATGGAAAAGGAAATGGCTTTTT
>NW_007021315.1:0-634 GCF_000164805.1 Carlito syrichta
GTGGTACATATACAAAATGGAATATTATGCAGCCACAAATAAGGACACACATATGGACTTTTAAGATAAAACATTAAAAAAAAATTTTTTTTAAAGAAACTTGATGGGGGAAAGCAGTAGCATCTGTGGAAGAATTTTAGGTAGAGAAATATTGTTATCAGATTGTTGCCCACTACAACTTCTGCTATACAAACCACTAACATATTTTCATAGTTTCTTAGTCCCATGTAGAAGCAGATTCTGAGTCTCTTCACTAAAGCGTGCCCGGATTCTAACCAGATTTTCATTTCTGTTTCATTATCATTAGCATCGTGGTCAATGTACACTCATTCTCTCCACTTCACCTTTCTTTCCTCTTTATGGTATTCTATTCTGTATTGGCTATTAATATATTCTAATCCCCAGGCCACTATCTGGATATAAAGTAAGAGAATGCGTGGAGCACTTGATTCAAAAGCCTTTACTTCTCCCTGTGACTGAAGACAACTCAAAAAAAGATCAGACTGAATAAACTTGGAAAATACACACACACACACACACACACACACACACACACACACATATATCATATGTTACATAATTACATATACATGTATTTTTTTATAAAAATACATATATGCACACATACAAATTA
>NW_007021316.1:0-646 GCF_000164805.1 Carlito syrichta
GCATGAAGTTAGAAAAGCTTTAGTAATATGAAATATAAAGTTTGACTATAAAAAGCAAAACAAACAACTCAGATAAATGACTAGAGTAGTTCAGCTGTGACCTATTTTGGGAGAAGCAACCAGATTCTTTGCAATTGTTTGGTTACCCAACTTGGAACCTCAACTAATCTGAGATGTAAATTGGAGAGGGAGGAAGCAGGTAAAGTTTAAAAATAAAAAAAGTTATAATAAAAGAAAGTGCTGAGTGTGGTGGTTCATGCCTATAATGCTAGTATTTTGGGAGGCCATGGCAGGAGGATCTCTTGAGGCCAGGAGTTTGAGACCAGCCTGGGTAACATAGCAAGGCCTCATCTCTAGAAAAAAAATTTAAAATTAACCAGGTTCAGTAGTGTGAGACAGTAGTCTTATCTACTTGAGAACTGAAGCAGGAGAATCATTTGAGCACAGGAGGTCAAGGCTGCAATGAGTATGATTGTGTCATTGCACTCCAGCCTGGGTAATACAGTGAAACCCGAAAGAAAGAAAGAAAGAAAGAAAGAAAGAAAGAAAGAAAGAAAGAAAGAAAGAAAGAAAGAAGAAGAAGAAAGAAGAAAGAAAGAAAGAAAGAAAGAAGAAAGAAAGAAAGAAGAAAGAAGAAAGAAAGAAG
>NW_007021317.1:0-452 GCF_000164805.1 Carlito syrichta
GGTCGAGGCTGCGGTGGCCGGGAGCGGCCACTGCCCTCCAGTCTGGGCGACCGAGTGAGACTCCAGCTCAAAAAATAAAAAAATAATAAAAAATAATAAAAAATAATAAAAAATAATAAAAAATAAAAAGTTCTGCTCTTGCTGCTCCTCCTTGAATGCCTTGATACTGTCTTTGATTTTTCCACATCACCGTAGAAATCGGAAGCAACAACCCAAACCTCCAGTGTCAGTAGAGTAAACACAGGACAGCTGGGTGCTCTGCTAAGTGAGGAATTCAGGCAAAATTAAATCCCTGCCAAGTGAGTTGCCAGTTGCAGTGGCAGCAAAGAGGAGTGACTAACTTGTTCTTGGTGCTAGAGCTCTATCCAGAGGCTCATCCTTCTACTTAACTGACATTCACCTGAAGGCACACAGATGACAACCTGGCCCTTAGCGTGTCACCCATACATTTC
>NW_007021318.1:0-728 GCF_000164805.1 Carlito syrichta
CGAGATTTTTTTTTTTTTTTTTGAGTTGGAGTCTCACTCTGTCGCCCAGACTGGAGGGCAGTGGCCGCTCCTGGCCACCACAGCCTTGAACTGCTGGGCTCCAGCGATCCTTCCACCTTAGCCTTCTGAGTAGCCGGAATTACAGGCATGCGCTACCATGCCCGGCTGATTTTTTTGATTTATTGTAGAGATGAGGTCTCGCTGCTCAGGCAGTCTCGAACCCGCGGGCTCAGGCAATCCGCTCACCTCAGCCTCCCAAAGGCACGGGATTACAGGCTGAACCACCGAGCCCGGCTCCTGAGAGACTTTTTATCTGCATACCAAGACGATCTGCATTCATTTTACTTTACATCTCCTCTCCTCATCTTCCCATAACTTGTGTCAACATCTGCTCCCCTCCCATCTCCAACCGACAACCCAGCCCCAAGCCCTATTTCTTTCTGCAGCTCAGGATGCTATAGAAGATTCTATCATCGACTCTTCTTCAAGTCTCATATCTTGTAGAACTCCATGTGTTATGTAGGTAATTAAAATGGTTATCTTGTTATCTACTTTTGCTAATTTGATTTGTATTCTAGTCAAATAACTTAGAAGCTAGAGGGAAGCCACTTTTTCCTCCTGATTTTAGAATAGCACTAATTTCATATAACTTCATTCTTTTAAGTAAAGTTAATTCTCTAATGTAAAACCATCTGTGATTTAACTTTTTTATGCTTTTCTAACTCATT
>NW_007021319.1:0-716 GCF_000164805.1 Carlito syrichta
ACAGTACTGTCTATTCTAGTAGAGTGCTAAAGTAAGGAAACTGCCACATACCTTTGCTGTGTTGGTTGTTTGTACAGCTGATTGTACTGTTAATGCATTGCTAATTTTTTGCAAATGTAATAATACATTATGATAACAGGCAGAAAAATAGATTGCTATATTAAAACTGAGATTGTGAAAAACTGAGATTGTGAAAAACATTTTACATCTTTATTCTTTTTTGGTCTGTCCAAGCGCTAATTAGAATGCTGCAACAGAAGAAAGGTATTATTAATTTTTCCCACCAAAAGAATTAAGGAAATAAAGACATTCACCCAGGAGGATATCTGGACTCTGGGAAAGGAGATAAACATATCAATTACAACTCTTGGATTTTTTTTCTTTCTTTAGTGAAGGTTTTAGCAATTTCCAAAAGAAAGAGGAGGGATTATATGGAAAAAATAAGCAGTAAAGTCTATTGTATTCAAAATATGAATGCGAGAATTATTTCCAAATGTGTGAGAAGCATAAGACGTACTGTGCTACTTATTTTTCATTTGAATTCATATTTAATTTTTTTTTTTTTTTTTTGACCAGAGAACTCCAGGTTTATTTTTTTTTTTTTTTTTTTCATTAATCAGTAGTTTTTATTATGGTTTTGTGGGGTACAGTTAAGGGTAGGTGTACAATGACGTTTCATTCAGGCACCCTGTAGAATAAGAAGTGTTTTCCCATCC
>NW_007021320.1:0-786 GCF_000164805.1 Carlito syrichta
TGATACTTTTGTACTTTACAAATCCTTCTTATCTTCAATGTCATCCTATCTTTCTTTTCAGATTTTTTTTTTTTTTTTGAGTTGGAGTCTTACTCTGCTGCCCATGCTGGAGTGCAGTTTAATGCTCATGGCCACCACAGCCTCAACCTGTTGGATTCAGGTAATTCTTCTGCCTCAGCCTTCCAAGTAGTTGGAAATACAGGTGCACACTATCACACCTGGCTTTTTTATTTATTGTAAAGACAAGGTCTCACCAAATTGTCCAGGCTGGTCTTGAACCCCTGTGCTTAGGAAATTCTCACACCTTGGCCTGTCAAAGTGGCAGAATGGCAGGCTTAGCCACTACCCCTGGCCATTTCACAAGAAATTTAATGTCTGTTGCTATAATTCAAACTCTGACATTCTCATTACAACAGCTATGATGGCCATTTTATAGCAGTTCCAAAATAGTGGACTAGACACTGGCATCAGTCCATAGATTCTTTTTTTTTTTTTTTGAGTTGGAGTCTCACTCTGTCACCCAGACTGGAGTGCAGTGACCGTTCCCGGCCACCCCAGCCTCGACCTGCTGGGCTCCAGCGATCCTTCCGCCTCAACCTTCCAAGTAACTGGAACTACAGGCATGCGCTACCATGCCAGGCTAATTTTTGATTTAATGTAGAGAGGAGGTCTTGCCAAGTTCCCCAGGCAGGTCTCGAACCCACGGGCTCAGGCAATCCACTCACCTCAGCCTCCCAAAGTCCTGGGATTACAGACTGAGCCACTGAGCCCGGCCCCCTAGTTTCT
>NW_007021321.1:0-716 GCF_000164805.1 Carlito syrichta
AAGCTAAACAGATTCCTCCCTGTTCTGCAGTTAATAGGTCTAATCCTCTGCGATTTTGTAGAACTACCTCAGCTAAAGAATCAATTTGATCTTGTAGATCATTAATAGTTCCAGAGAGAGTTTGAACATCATCAATTAACTGACGAGACAACTTATTATAGGTATTAACAGCGACCCCTATCCCCGCTCCGCCGGAGGCTACAGCGGTTGTAACCCCCAAGCTTAGAAGTAGGGGAATGGCTTGGAGAGCACGCCGGTGGCGTCCCGCTATAAGGTCAAGACTAGGGAGAGGGACAGGTTCATCCCCGGGGATGATAGAGATGTCGGGGAGAAGGCTAGCTGTAACGCAGAGGCCTGTCCAATTGAAAGGGAGCATGGTGTAGGCAAGGTTGCCCCCACAAATGAACACTTGTCCTGGAGGGGGGGCAGATGGAGGTGGAAACGTTAGTTACAGTATGACAATCGGAAAAGGTGACAAATCCGACGTCACTATCATAAGAATTATTTTGAAATTTCCCTTGGAAGCAACCGGAGGAATTGAAACCCGAGGGCTGTACTCTGAAGGGGGGTGATAATGAGCAATTGGCATCTCCATTGAAAGGGACATAGGAAGCGTTTAAGACAGGAATGGCAGTAGGTAGAGGCATACCAACGGTCATACATAGCCAGCAGTCCTGTGCAAGGGAGGGGTTAGTGGAGTTTAATAGAGAGAGAGA
>NW_007021322.1:0-702 GCF_000164805.1 Carlito syrichta
AAACCCAAGTAAAACATATAGATAATAATACAAACACACACTTCAGCAAAAACTTGCCTGTTGATGTACTCTTCCCATACACAAACAGGAAGTCTAGAGAGTAAAATATAAACACATGTGCACAGAAAATGTAGAGTAGACATTAACTTCAAAAAGATAAAAAGGAATAGAGAAAAATCAGTAAAACAACAGAAACAAAACAAGTATTAAAAAGTTATCAAAAACAAAGAGAAAAAGACTAAAATAAAAAAAGACAAAAATAATTAAAACAGAAAAAAAATTAAAATAAAAACAAGGAACCAAGCTCACTCTGAATGCATTCCTTTAAGTCCAACATCCTTTCAGCTCTGATCTCTAGCTCTCAGTGCAGGATGATGTGCTCACAGCTTAAGTCAGATGCCCCAAACCTACTGTGAGAGGAAGGTGGATCAGTTCTGGATTCCATTGGCTTGCTGTCAAGACTGCCAGTCAGATCTGATCTGTGTCTAATCCAGCATAGGAGAGGTGCTTCTATCACTCCCATTTAGATGAGATTGCTTTAGGTCCCAAGTTGGAGCCTGGGTGGAGCTGGGTGGAGCTGGGCGGGGCAATGCAGATCGCTGCCTGGTCCAGAATGGCAGCCTCTACCAAGGTGAAGTCCTTCTTCTTTCTCTTGTCTTTCAGTTTTGAATCTCATTGATGGTTCTGATGATGAAGTGGGGG
>NW_007021323.1:0-857 GCF_000164805.1 Carlito syrichta
TTAGGCTGGGCACAGTGGCTAACGCTTAGAATCCTAGCACTTGGGAGGTCTAGGTGCGAGGACTGCCTGATCCCATGGTTTTGAGACAAGTCTGGGTAACTTGGTGAGACATCGTCTCTGCAATAAATCGAAAAGTTAGCTGAGTATGGTGGTGCATGCCTGTAGTTCATGTGGAAGGGCTGAGGCGGAAGAATTGCCTGAGCCCAGCAGGTCAAGGTTGCTGTGGCCATCAGCGTGCCACTGCATTCCAGTCTGGGTGACAGAGTAAGAGTCCAGCTCAAAAAAAAAAAAAAAATCCTTCACCATGATCAAGGGGAACTCATCCCAGGAAAGGAAGGATGCTTCAACATATGAAAATCAATACATGTGCTACATTTCTTTACCAGAAACAAGAACAAAAGCTTTATGATCATTTCAGGAGATGCTAAAAATGCCAGGCATGGTGGGTTATGCCTGTTATACCAATGCTTTAGGAGGCCAATGTGGGAGGATCACTTGAGCCTGGGAGTTTAAAGTTACATAAGTCATGATCATGCCACTGCACTGCAGCCTGGGCAGTAGTATCATTTTTAAAAAGATGATAGATAGATGGATACTAAAAAAGCATTTGATAAAATTCAATATCCTTTCATGATAAAAACTCTCAACAAATTGGGTATAGAAGGAACCTAGCTAAAAACAACAAATACCATATTTGACAACCCACAGTTAATGCCATATTGAATGAAACAAAACCTAAAACCTTTCCTCTAACATCTGGAATAAGAAAAGGATAGGTACTTTCACTTTTATGCAGCATAGTACTGAAAAGTCCTAGCTAGAGCAATTAAACAAGAGGAAAAAAAAAAAAGGATGCC
>NW_007021324.1:0-728 GCF_000164805.1 Carlito syrichta
CAGATGAAAATTTTAAAGCATACAATGGTGTAAGAATGTTTTAATTTTATTCTCATTGGTATAAATATTATATTTTCTTCAGGCTGTGCATAAAGAACTCTGTTTCAACTCTAGTGATTTTTTAAGGGAATCAAATCAGCTTCTAACTAGATAGATGTCCTTGGAAAAATCACTCAAACTCTCACTTATTCAGTTCTTTCATTTGTAAACTGCTACAATTAAAACATGTTCCTTAAAGTCCACTCAACTCTAACATTCTGCTCGAAGTAGATGTTTTCGTGGTTTATAACTATAAGCCATTATAAGCATGGAAGGAAAGATGCTCACTGTACCACAGATTGATTTGTGCACCACTTGCTCAGTAGAAACACACAAAACTTGAAATCACATGTGGAAGATGGCGATGGGGCAGTTTGGTCCATGAGACCCTCCATGAAAGAGAACCCACATAAAGACCCCCGGGGGCTGAGGATCCCATTGATGGCAGCCTGCTCTTCACATGCTGCCCAGCCACTGCCTCAGCTGCACAGCCACTGATGCTGCCGCTGCCACCGCCACCACTGTTCTGCTCCTTCCTGAGTTGATCCATGGCTCCAGGACTGTGGAGCCCCCACCCAAGCTCTGCATTACTGAAACTGCTGCTGCTGCCACTGCCACGCACCACCCACAGCAGACCAGGAGCAACTGACCCTACTGTAAACAAATCTACCAGCCTGCAAAGAGAGGTA
>NW_007021325.1:0-506 GCF_000164805.1 Carlito syrichta
CTTGAGTTAGGAGTTCTAGACAAGTCTGGGCAACACAGCAGACCCCACTTTCTTAAAATAAAATAAAAAGCTGGATTAGAATCCTAGCTCTCCCTCCCCTAGTAATAGGATCAAGAGAAAATTGGTCGCACTCTTTGGGCCTCTGTTTTCCCATCTATAAAATGGGGTAATAATGCGTTTCAATGAGAATTTGAATTTATTTTATTTTTTTTGAGTTGGAGTCTCACTCTGTCGCCCAGACTGGAGTGCAGTGGGCGCTCCCAGCCACCGCAGCCTCGGACCTGCTGGGCTCCAGCGATCCTTCCGCCTCAGCCTTCCAAGTAGCCGGAATTACAGGCATGCGCTACCACGCCCGGCTGATTTTTTGATTTATTGTAGAGATGAGGTCTCGCTGCCCAGGCAGGTCTCGAATCCGCGGGCTCAGGCAATCCACTCACCTCAGCCTCCCAAAGGCGCGGGATTACAGGCTGAGCCACCAAGTCCGGCTTGAATTTATTTTTATATGA
>NW_007021326.1:0-830 GCF_000164805.1 Carlito syrichta
CTAGTTATGTCAGCTCAATAGATAGCTAGCTAGTTAGCTAGCTAGTTATGTCAGCTAGCAAATCAGCTAATTGCTTAGCTAACTAATTGACTAACCACTCAATCAACTGATCAGATAACTAGTGGGCTTGCTTGCTTTCCATCATGTCAGCTCATTAGTCGGCTCACTCACCTGCCAACCGGTCAGCAAATTAGTTAGCTTGTTCGCCTGCCAATATGTCAATTACTTGTCAGTTCACTCGCAGGCCAACATGTCAGATAACTAGTCAGTTTGCTCACCAGCTGACTTGTTAATTCAGATCACTGGTCAGTTAACTCGTTGGCTGACTAGTTAAGGCAGCTCACCCATTGGCTCACTTGACGGCTGATTAGTTAAGTCGGCTCACCATTTGGCTCAATCACTGGTCGACTAGTTATGTCTTCTGACCAGTTGGCTCACTAGCCAGTCAACTAAAGTCAGCTGACCAGTCAGCTCACTCGCCAGCCGAATAGTTAAGTCAACTGAACAGTCAACTCACTCGCCGGCAGACTAGTTAATTCAGCTGACCAGTCGAATCACTAGCCAGCAGACTATTTAAATCAGCTAAGCAGTCGGCCGTTTAGCCAGCCAACTAGATATTTCACCTAACCAATCGGCCGACTAGTAGGCCAACAGGAAAGCTGAGAAGTTAGCTCTGCTAACTAGACGGCCAAATGGTTAGGCCAGCCAACTAGTCAGGCAAATAGTCGGTCGACTAGTTAGGTCAGGAAACCAGTCAGCCAACTAGTTAGTTATGCTAACTAGTGGGCCAACTCATCAGTCAACTCGTTGACCCAGCTAAATAGTCAGCC
>NW_007021327.1:0-625 GCF_000164805.1 Carlito syrichta
AATCATTAGGCCAAATTTCTTCAATTTTTAAAAAGCAAGTAACATTATAATATACATTCTTAAGCCAGGCTCGGTGGCTCAGCCTGTAATTCCGGGCCTTGGGAGGCTGAGTGGATAGCCTGAGCCCGCGGGTTCGAGACCTGCCTGGGCAACTTGGCGAGACCTCATCTCTACAATAAATCAAAACATTAGCCGGGTGTGGTAGCGCGCACCTGTAGTTCCAGCTACTCAGAAGGCTGAGGCGGAAGGATCCCCGGAGCCCAGCAGGTCGAGGCTGTGGTGGCCGGGAGCGTGCCACTGCCCTCCAGTCTGGGTGACAGAGTGAGACTCCAACTTAAAAATATATATATATATACATTCTTGATTTTTCTTCAACAGTATATGTAGTATATAGTTGATGGTCTATCCTTATCTGTATTATTTGTTAAGATGGTATCAAGAAAAAAACAAAATATCTTTCACAATTTTTCTTTAAAAAGATATTAACCATGTTTCCCTTGATCTATGGCATCTTTTGAAGTCCTCAGTGGGCACCACTTGTGCTAAAGTTTTGTTGCTTTTTTTTTTTTAATCGTAAGAGAAGTTGGGGGAATGAAGAGGTTATCCATTTTTGGTGGAATCAGAA
>NW_007021328.1:0-789 GCF_000164805.1 Carlito syrichta
AGTACAGAGGCGTGCCACTACGCCCGGCTAATTTTTTTATTTATTGTAGAGAGGAGATCTCACCAAGTTGCCCAGGCTGGTCTGGAACCCTGGGCTCATGTAATCCTCTCGCCTCTGCCTCCCAAAGTACTGGGATTACAGGTGTGAGCCACCGCACCGGGCCCAGAGCCTGCGTTTAACAAGTTATCTCTGGTTTTACAAAATCTCTAATTGGTCAAATAAATTCATACCCGCCAGGGAGCACTGAGACTAAATTCTTGCAAGAGTTACAGAGAGGGCTTGAATAGGTCAATCAAGTCAGTAAGTTATAGCCGCTCACCGCGAGTCTATGATTCTGTACTTCAGAGAAACCAGCTTGCTTGCTTGTTTTCTTGCTTTCTTGCTTTTCTTTCTTTCTTTCTTTCTTTCTTTCTTTCTTTCTTTCTTTCTTTCTTTCTTTCTTTCGTCTTTCTGTCTTTCTGTCTGTCTTTTTTTTTAAGCCTTTTTCTTGACAGCAGTGACAACCATGAGGAACTTTATTTTGGAGATTATTGGGCAGTAAGAAGGTGTAAATAACAAGTTTGAAAAACAGTTTGGTGAGTTAGAAGCCAAACTGCCCAATGTGGGGGCACAAACCCACAATCCTAAGATTAAGAGACTCCCACTCTATCAACTGAGCTAGACATGAATTTGACACAACCACCTTCCTCAGTGATTTAGGAGAATATATATATTTTTTTAATTTTTTATTTTTTGGTAAGACTGGGAAATGTAAAGTTCTGGATTTTATCTGCTTGTTTATTTTCATTT
>NW_007021329.1:0-900 GCF_000164805.1 Carlito syrichta
CTGACTTAAATAGGTAAATTAACTGGCTATATAACAAGCTAACCAGCTGAGTTAACTAGGTAGGTACCCAGCTCGGCAGCTGGCTAGCCAACTGAATTAACTCGCTGACTTAACTAACTAGCAAGCTGACTTAAATAGCTGACTTAGTCAGCTAGCTACCTAGCTAGCCAGCTGGCTTATCTAGCTGGCTTAACTAGCTATCTATCTAGCTATCTAGCTAGCTAACCAGCTGACTTAAGAAGCTGACTTCACTATTTAGTTAACTACCATATTTAGCTGACGAATATAGCTAGCTTCCTAGCTGACCAACTGACTTAACTAGTTGAAATAACTAGCTAGCCAGTTGATTGCAACCTGACTTAACTAGCTGACAACTTGCTAACCAGATGGATGCCAGCTGACTTATCTAGCTGATTTAACCAACTAATCAGCTGGCTAGACAGCTGACTTAACTAGCTGGCTACCTATCTAGACAGCAGGCTTGCTATCTGACTTTCTTAGCTGACTTAAGCTAGCAAGCTGGCTAGTCACCTCACTTAACTTGCTAGCTATCTACTTAGTCAGCAGGCTAGCCAGCTGACATAACTAGCTGACTTGAACAACTATCCTGCTGGCTAGCAAGCTGACTTGTCTTCCTAGCTACCTACCTAGCCAGCTGGCTAGACAGCTGTCTAAACTAGCTGACTTAACCAGTTAGCCAGTTGTCTAGCCAGCAGACTTAACTCGCTGACATCACTAGCTAGCCTGGTAGCCATCTAGCTGACTTAACTAGCTAGCTACCTACCTAGCCAGTTGGCTAGCCAGCTATCTTAACTAGCTGAATTAACCAGCTAGGCAGCTGGCTAGCCACAGACTTACTAGCTCACTACCTAGCTAGCCAGCTAGCTATCAAGCTGACTT
>NW_007021330.1:0-1067 GCF_000164805.1 Carlito syrichta
AACAACACAAAAAATTGAAAATCCATGAAGTCACCACTCAGAACAGGTAATAGAAGACTACTTTAAAATATTCACCTCGTTCCCCCGGGAGGTCCCCCACTCCCGTCCACCGCAGCCTCGACCTGCTGGGCTCCGGCGATGCTTCCGCCTCAGCCTTCCGAGGAGCCGGAATTACAGGCGTGCGCTACCATGCCTGGCTACATTTGAGGCTTATAATTATTCTGTTTTTCTTAAATTTTTGTTCTCCATAGATACCATATGTAGGTAGTGTATTATCAAGGTTCATAAAGAAAACATGGAATTATATATACTCATCAGGAACCTGCATCTACATTATGTTTTTAAGCTCTATAAATACGAATGCTGCATGCAATTTTTCCTTAATATGTACACAATTCATCTAGCCATTTATTTTTCTGATAAATAACAAAATATAAAAAACAAAATAAATGAGTGTTTTGATTTATTTTTGTTACATGGTATACTTAGTGTTTTGTAAACCTCTTCTAGGTAGTTTGCTCTGTGAAAATGTAGGTAAATATTTCACTGAGTATATTGAAAAAATATTTTTTATTTTTAGTATATTTATTTATTTATTTTTGAGTTGGAGTCTCACTGTCATCCAGACTAGAGGTCACTGGCTGCCTCCAGCCACTGCTGTCTCGACCTGCGGGGCTCCGGCGATCCTTCCACCTCAGTCTTCCAAGTAACTGGAAGTACAGGCGCATGCTACCATGCCCGACTAATTTTTTGATTTACTGTAGAGATGAAGTCTCGCCAAGTTGCTCAGGCGAGTCTCGAACCCACGGGCTCAGGCAATCCACTCACCTCGGCCTCCCAAAGCGCTGGGATCACAGGCTGAGCTACCGAGCCCAGCAAGAAATATTTTTTAAGGATCATGTATGAATTTAGACTGTATCTCAAAAGTATTGATCCCTTAGACAAGATCAGATGTCTATGCTACACTATTCTTTATCTTGAGGGCATGTGCCTATACATTATGCATGTAGCATACGTACATATGTGTATTCATATTTGGAGGTGTTTTCTAAATAGGAAGAGGCAGA
>NW_007021331.1:0-778 GCF_000164805.1 Carlito syrichta
CGCCTCCCAAAGTGCCAGAATTACAGGCATGGGCCACCCTGATACCCAGTGATTCCCTGTTTTAAAAATGTAAATTATAGCCAGGTGTTTCTCCCTTTCAGCACAGTATTCAATAAATTGCATGAGATATTCAGCACTTTATTATAAAACAGGCTTTATGTTAGATTATTTTGCACAACTGTAGGCTATATTAAGTGTTCTGAGTACATTTAAGGTAGGCTAGGCTAAGCTATGAGGTTTAGTAGGTTAAGTGTACTAAATGCATTTTTGACATGATATTTTCAGTTTATGACTGGATTTATCTGGACATAATCAGACCACAGTCGAGGAACATCTGTAATTGAGTACCTACTACAGTTCCAAAGGTGGACAAGTGGGAAAAGCCAGAGGACGGACCTACTATTCCCAATGGTGACACTTAACCATGATCTTGGACAATCTCATGATCTTGGACAAGTCCACAAACCTCTTTTTCTGTATCTTTCCCAGCCTACCCTGCAGAGACTACAAGAGGTTCAAAGGAAATTGAGTTTAGGAAGGCTTCAGAGTCCTGAAAAAGTAAAAGGTATTAGCACCATTGTTGCTAGGAAGAGCCAGGAAAGGTCCCAGACCACCTCTGCTGTCAATGTGTCATTGATCAATGTTCTGACTGACGACTGTTGTGACGCTCCACTGTTAACACTAATTCAGATATCATTGAAATCATCAGTACAAGTGAGCTATAACAAGGTTCCATGTCATGGGCACGTACACACGGCATTCTTATTGATAAAAATCA
>NW_007021332.1:0-730 GCF_000164805.1 Carlito syrichta
CCCAGCTCGCTACATATGTAGCTAGCTGGTTAAGTCAGCTAGTCAAGTAAGCTTGCTAGCTAGTTAAGTCGAGTTAAGTCAGCTGTCTAGCCAGCTGCCTAGCTGGGTAACTAGCTAGTTATGTGAACCCACTATCCAGCTTGTTAGCAAGGTAGCTACATAGTTAAGTCAGTTGGCAAGCCAGCGGGATATGTAGGTAGTTAACTTGCTAAGTCAACTGGCTATCCAGCTGCCTAGCTAGGTAGCTAAGCAGTTAAGTAAGCCTGCTAGCCAGCTGGCTAGTTAGTTAAGTAATATAGTTAAGTCAGCTGACTAGACAACTGGCTAACTAGGTAGCTAGTAAGTTAAGTAAGCTGTCCAGCCAGCTGGCTATCTAGTTAAGTAACCTGGTTAAGTCAGCTGGCTACACAGCTGGCTAACTAGGTAGCTAGCTAGTTATGTCAGCCTTCCAGCTAGCTGGCAAGCTAGTTAAGTAACATAGATAAGTCAACTGCCTATGCAGCTGGCTAGCTAGGTAGCTAGCTAGTTATGCCAGCTGTCCAGCTAGCTGGCTAGCTAGTTAAGTAACATAGTTAAGTCAGCTGGTTAGCCAGCTGGCTAGCTAGGTAGCTTGCTTCTGAAGTCAGCTAGCTAGACCTCTGGCTATCAAGTTAAGACACCTAGTTAGGTCAGCTGTCTAGTCAGCTAGCTAGCTATATAGCAAGCTAATTATTTCAGCTGACTAGCAAGC
>NW_007021333.1:0-629 GCF_000164805.1 Carlito syrichta
GCTGTTTTGATTAATGTAACTTTATAATAAAGTTTAAAGTCTGAGAGTGTGATAGCTTCTGCTTTTTTTTTTTTTTTTTTTTTTTACTGAGGATTGTTTTGGCTACTTGTGGTCATTTATGTTTCCATATGAATTCCTGTATTGTCGTTTTGTCATTTCCAGGTCTGAGAATGCTGCTGGTAATTTAATGGGTATTGCATTAAATCTGTAGATCGCCTTGGGTAGGATGGACATCTTACCAATGCTGATTTTTCCAATCCATGAGCATGGAATATTTTTCCATTTGTTTGTGTCATCTTTGATTTCTTTGAGCAGTGTTTTTTAGTTTTAGTTGTAAAGGGCTTTCACATCTCTGGTTAGGAAAATGCCAAGGTATTTCTTTTTTTATTTTTGTGGCTACTGTGAATGGAATTGTGCTTTTATTTGGGTTTCTGTTTGTTTATTGTTAGCACCGATATTTTCTTTTCTTTTTTTTTTTTTTAATTAATCAGTATTTTTATTATAGTTTTGTGGGGTACAGTTAAGGGTTAGGTGTACAATTACGTTTCATTCAGACACCCTGTTGATAAAAGGTGTTTTCCCAGCCCCAGACAAAAATTTGCTACTGTAAATCCCCTCCCCCTCCCCCC
>NW_007021334.1:0-920 GCF_000164805.1 Carlito syrichta
GATGAACATACATGCTAAAATTCTCAACAAGATCTAGCAAACCGGATTCAGCAAATACATCTCAAAAATCATACACCAAGACCAAGTAGACTTCATTCCTGGGATGCAAGGCTGGTTCAACATTCGTAAAACCATAAATGTAATTAAATACACCAACAGATGTCAAAACAAAAACCACATGATCATATCATTAGATGCAGAAAAAGTTTTTGATAAAATCCAGCACCCTTCTTGATAAAAACCCTTGAACATCTAGGCATACAGGCAACATACCTCAAAATAGTGAAAGCCATCTACGAGAAACCCACAGCCAGAATACTCCTAAATGGACAATAATTGGAACTAATTCCCCTGAAAACTGGAACCAGACAAGGATGCCCACTCTCACCCCTCCTGTTCAACATAGTATTGGAAGTCCTGGCTAGAGCAATCAGAGTAGAGGAGGCAATCAGGGGTATCCAAATAAGAAAAGAGGAAGTTAAGTTATATTTCTTTGTAGATGATATGATTGTGTACCTTGAAAACCCAAGAGAATCTGTCAAAAGCCTCCTTACATTGATAAAGGCCTTTGGCAAAGTCTCAGGATACGAAATAAATGTACAAAAGACAATCACATTTCTCTACACCAGTAATAAACAAACAGAAACCCAAATAGAAGGCACAATTCCATTCACAATAGCCACAAAAAAAATAGAATACCTTGGCATCTTCCTAATCAGAGACGTGAAAGACGTTTAGAATGAAAATTACAAAACACTACTCAAAGAAATCAAAGATGACACAAACGAGTGGAAAAATATTCCATGCTCATGGATTGGAAAGATCAACATTGTGAAGATGTCCATCTTACCTAAAGCAATCTACAAATTCAATGCAATACCCATTGAATTACCAACATATTCTTCTCAGACCTTGAGAAA
>NW_007021335.1:0-1169 GCF_000164805.1 Carlito syrichta
CACTAGTCATCAAAGAAATGCAAATTAAAACTACACTGAGATACCACCTAACTCCAGTCAGAATGGCCATCATCAATAACTCAAAAAAACAACAGATGCTGGAGAGAATGTGGTGAAAGGGGCACTTACACACTGTTGGTGGGAGTGTAAACCAGTACAGCCTCTGTGGAAAACAGTGTGACGATTCCTAAAATTCTAAAAATTGACCTTCCATATGACCCCGCAATGCCCTACTGGGAATATACCCGGAAGAACTCAGGTCACTCTATAAAAAAGATACTTGCACACATATGTTTATTGCAGCATTGTTTGTAATAGCAAGAACATGGAGCCAACCTTACTGCCCATCAAAAGAGTACTGGATAAAAAAATGTGGTACATATACACAATGGAATACTACACAGTCATAAAGAAGAACAGAATCATGAACTTTGCAGCAACCTGAATGGACTTAGAGTCTATAATACTGAGTGATCTTTCACAGAAACAAAGAACTGAGGTATTGTTGAACCCGAGACTCTAATGAGAGAGATATAGAGACCACAAAGAGCCAGCTCCGATGCAATCACACGAGGGTCTTTATTCAGGCTCGAGTCTGGGCTCACGCCCGAAGCAGCAGCTTCAGGGACCAGAGCCCCGATTCACAATGGCAAGCAGTTTTTATGCACAATTACAGAGGGAGGGGAAAGAACTCCAAACTTGATTTTACATGATTGGGTAATTTCTCCTAATGGGTACGGGAATACCTGGTATTGGTGGGTGCTGCCCGTGATTGACAGAAACCCACGTAATGGGTCGAGTGAAATGTTAGATAAGTTAGGTCCATACAATCTCGGTTTATGAAGTAACCTGGGCCGGCAGACAAAGGGTTACATTAGCCCTTTTAGTTTACCGATCCAGCCCAAGGCTTACTTAGGAAAGCTTGTTTGCTTAACTTTTGCATAGTCATTATGGGACAACAAAAGCCAAACTTAACAAAGTTTTAAATATGAATGCTGCGAACGCATACAGTGAATGTGGGGTAGAAAATCATATACTAATTCTGGGAATTTATAATAGCAAGCTTATAATAGCAAGGCAGTTACTTTTATAAAGGTCTTTGTTCCCTGCAGGTTTACATAGCCACTGCTGTAAATTATCACTGAGATATAAACCGGTGATAAAGCCCA
>NW_007021336.1:0-723 GCF_000164805.1 Carlito syrichta
GTGAAAGTTTAAATTACAATAGTAACTACTGTACAGAATGATGTTTGAGGTTGTTCCTTGCTGAGAGCTTTAATTTGATTTGCTTTGAATTTCTTCTGAATGCTCTAAGATTTCAGCTGACATTGCATCAATTTTAAATCACACTTTTTCAATAAATTTAAATGTTTACATAGAAGATATGAGGATAATAGCTAAAGAAATCAAAAATGGAAAAATTGACATAATTAAAGGAGACTATAAAGTAACATAAGTAACAGGCTCATGAAAATCATTCTTGCTAATGTGTAAAAAATGAAAGAAAGAATTTCAAAAAGGAAGTAGAGAATTACCGTAGAAACATGCTCTAGAAAAACAACAATAAATAAACAGATTAAACTATTCAATAACCTGGAAATAGATGTTTTAAAAGTTAGTATAAAGTAGCCTAAAGATGAAAGAAACTGAATAAAGATTTTGTTCTCCACAAAAGTGATGATTTAAAATGAGGTCTGTGAGTAAATCTAAAATTGGGAGTATTCAAATGACAAAAACAAAAGCACTCCATGCAATGAAAATGTGTCATATTTTATGTGATATCATAAAAATCAGAAACTCTGATAAATAATAGTTTAAGCTAATACATCATGATTGCAATAGAATGGGTTATTTTTAATATATTTAATGTAAATGCTCATCTGATGAAGACTCTTTTCCAGTAAAAGAGAAATAAACCATGTACAACTA
>NW_007021337.1:0-788 GCF_000164805.1 Carlito syrichta
CCACCTAACTAGCCTGCCAGCTAACAAGCTTACTTAACTATCTGACTTAACTAGATAGCCATCCAGATAGACAACTGGCTTAACTAGCTAGCCACCCAGCTAGCCAGCTGGCTAGCCTGTTCACTTAACTCACTGAATTAACTAGCTAGACAGTTGGTTAAACAGCTGATTTAATTACCTAGACACCTACCTAGCCAATTGGCCAGCCAGATGATTTAAATACCTGACTTAAACTAGCCAGCTTGTTAGCCAGCTGATTCAACTAGCAAACTACCTAGCTAGAGAGTTGGCTAGCTAATTGAATTAACTAGTTTACTTAACCAGATAGCCAACTGGTTAGCCAGCTGACTTAACTAGCAGACATCACTAGCTATAATGGTGGCTAACCAGCTGAATTAAATAGCTAGCTACCTAGGTATCTCGCTGGCCTGCCAGCTGACTTAACTACCTAGCAAACTAGCTAAACAGCTGGTTAGTCAGCGGAATTAACAAGCTAGCTACTATTAACTAGATGATGTAACTTGTTAGCCAGCTGGCTAGCCAGTTGACTTAACTAGCTCACTACTTAGGTAGCCAGCTGGCTACCCAGCTGACTTAGCTAGCTGGCGTAAATAGCTGGCCTGCTTGCTAGTCAGCTGAACTAAATATATTGCTATATAGCTTGCCAGGTGGCTATTCAGCTGATTTAACTAGTTGACTGAAGCAGCTAGACAGCTGTCTAGCCAGCTCACTTAATTAGTAAGCTACCTAGCAAGTCAGCTGGCTACCCAGCTGACTTAACTAGGGTG
>NW_007021338.1:0-409 GCF_000164805.1 Carlito syrichta
CCTTTTATATGAATTCGATTATCCTTCCTTGACTATTTAAGTGGTCACAAACCTGACTACTGGATCTGCCCCGTAGAATTGTTTATTTGTTCTGTACATTGCTGCTGTCAGGTCATTTATATTTTTTGATATTAGCTCCTGTTAACACTTTGTAAAGTCTAGATTTAGCTTTTTGTTGAAAAATTGGGAGTTGTGGCTGTACTGGGTCAGTTTCCATATGGCAGTAATTTGCGTAAGCTGGGTAGCAGCTACTCCTTTGGATGAAGTGTGAGCAGTACAATTTGCTGTTACCAACCTACTTAGCTAACCCTAGCCCATTCTATTCAGACCTCATCCGAGCTTAAATTTAAGAGAGAGAGAGAGAGAGAGAGAGAGAGAGAGAAATTTGAGATACACACACACACACCAT
>NW_007021339.1:0-349 GCF_000164805.1 Carlito syrichta
GACCTCTGACTCGGCAATGAGGACCTTTCAACAAGAAAGGCTAGGGAAACATCCCTCACCCAGGTACATTTCTTACACAAAAGTCCCATTTTTTTCTGGCTCTAAAACCATTCGCCCTTTGAGCACACCATGTGCAGTTGAGAATCTGTAAGATTCTGATGTTTTTGGAGAAAAGGTCTGGTTCTCTGCCCCGGGCTGGTGTCTGGGGTCACGACCATCATTCACTGCCAGCCTTGAAATCATGGACTCCGGTGATCCTCCCGCCTCCGCCTCTGTAGTGGCCAGGTGACAGGCACCACGTTCCCAGACTCCCTCTTTGGATAGGTGTGGAGGTGGGGTCTCCCAGCTA
>NW_007021341.1:0-689 GCF_000164805.1 Carlito syrichta
CCTACCAATGGGGAGAGGAAAACCTATTCAGTAAATGGTGCTGGGAAAATTGGCTGACCACATGCAGAAGATTGAAACAGGACCCCTATCTATCCCCATGCACAAAGGTTAACTCCAAATGGATCAGAGACCTAAATGTAAAACCTCAAACCATAAGAACCTTAGAAAAGGAAGGAAATACTCTCATGGAAATCGGAACTGGCATCCAATTTCTGTACAAAACCCGAAACCCACAGGACTTAAGAGAGAAGATAGACAAATGGGACCTTATTAAACTGACAAGCTTCTGCAAAGCCAAAGAAACCATCAAGAGAGCAGGGAGACAGCCTACAGACTGGGAAAAAGTCTTTAAACTCCAATTCTATCACCATCATCCTTGCACATCTCTTTTTTACTTTCTTGACTTGACATACTTGTGAGTCAGTATATGAACTTAACAAGTTTCCGTGGTGTCAAGTTTCCTAGATTATCTATGAAAAAAGATATATAGATGTCTGACACTTTACTGGACTCAAATAATTAAAATAATCTTTTAATTTGAAAATAATTAAAGTTCCATGACCATAGATTGTCCACTACACTTTATCTACTTGGTTTTGTGGGGAGTTGTGGATTGAGGGAAAGAGATTCAGAGCTAGGCTACCTTGGTGACATTATCATTCATGTTTTCTGGAACTTCTAAGCCAAAA
>NW_007021342.1:0-681 GCF_000164805.1 Carlito syrichta
CAGGTCAGACCTCGACAGGCAGATTGCCTCCAGCCCAGAGTTCAAGACAAGGCAGGAAGACCAGGATGTCGGCCAAATGGGAAGTCTGTGATTGCAGCAGTTTGGGATGCCCAGGCCAAGAGGATAGCCCGAGTTGGGCATTTTTAGAGAAGTCGGTGTAACCTAGTGAGAAATAAAAAAAGAAAGAAAGAAAGAAAGAAAGAAAGAAAGAAAGAAAGAAAGAAAGAAAGAAAGAAAGAGAAAGAAAGAAAGAAAGAAAGAAAGAAAGAAAGAAAGAAAGAAAGAAAGAAAGAAAGATATCCATTCTCCTGTAAATTTTCTGCCCTCAGATCTTCCCCCTTGCCATCCCCAACATGTGAGGGTCCTAGAAGCTTGGCACCTTCCAGCCCCAACTCCCACATAACTGCCCTCATTTGGTGTGGAAGTTCCCGAGGCTCCCTTGTCAGGTTCCTGCCAGCTCTCCTCTCCAAGGTGAGAAATGTGCCAAAGACAGGTCGAACCTCTGACTCGGCAATGAGGACCTACTGCTGAGATATGCCAGGGACACATCCCTCACCCGGAGACGTTTCTTTTTCCCAATACCATTTTTCCTGCTCTAAAGCCAGTCACCCTGTGAACACGCCATGTGCAGTTGAGAATCTGTGTATGATTCTGATGTTTTGGAGACAGGTTCTGGCTCTG
>NW_007021343.1:0-809 GCF_000164805.1 Carlito syrichta
CTTTTGTTTATCCCAATTGTCATGTTGGCTTCTTCTGCTTTTGCAACGGGGTGTAAATGTTAAACAATAAGCCCCTTCCGGACATTCCTTTGCTTAGATTATGGTAAACTCTGTGGCACCAGCCACTCTCCTGGTGGGTTTTGTGTTGTTTCAAACCTCCTGCTCGCATGCCAAAGTTAATTTATGCACAGTGATTGTGTAAACTTAGCTTATCTGGCGTTTCACTCTGCCCGTTTAGCCATTTCCCATCAATCACAGACAACTAAGCTCGAGCTCGCACAAAACTAAATACAAACCAACCAATCTCAAGCACCCCTGTCCCTTGACATCACTGCAGACCTGATTGGAGACTAATTATGCAAGGTCCGTGGACTTCGGTTTCTACGTCATGACCACTTCTGATTGGTTAATGTTACAAAACCTAGGAAAAACCTGTCATGCCCAGCCCCACTCTCTGTACTTGTGCATAAAAACTGCTTGCTATACTGGATCCGGGTTCTCAAGCTCGAGCCGCTGCGTCGGTTTTGGTTTGTGAGCCCAGAATCAAGCCTGAATAAAGACCCTCATGTGTTTGCATCGGAGCTGGCTCTTTGGTGGTCTCTTGGATTTAGAATTTTGGGTTTAACAAGAGGGCTTGCCAGCTTTTCAGCTGTGATGCTAGTGACATCTCAGGATGGATAATTCTCTGCCTCCAAGCAGGAGAACCATCCTGGGCATTAAAGAATGTTAAGCGAGGTCCCTGGACTCCACCTGCTCAATGTTATGAGCACCTCCCTGATAGGGCCCCTTATATCTCCAGGACAGGGGTA
>NW_007021344.1:0-819 GCF_000164805.1 Carlito syrichta
GGTTGCTGCCACAACAGAAAGCTTCTTTGTTCAAAAGTAACCACTTCAACGTAATCCAAACCTGTTTCAAAGGAATTAGATAGAGGTGTCAAAAATGCTGTATGTGACATCATAATTCTATACAATGTCCAATTCAAAAAAACTTTTTAAAATTTATATTTTCTAGCCGGGCTCGGTGGCTCAGCCTGTAATCCCGCACCTTTGGGAGGCTGAGGTGAGTGGATCGCCTGAGCCCGCGGGTTCGAGACCCACCTGGGCAGCGAGACCTCATCTCTACAATAAATCAAAAAATCAGCTGGGCGTGGTAGCGCATGCCTGTAATTCCGGCTACTTGAAAGGCTGAGGTGGAAGGATCGCCGGAGCCCAGCAGGTCGAGGCTGCGGTGGCCGGGAGCGGCCACTGCACTCCAGTCTGGGCGACAGAGTGAGACTCCAACTCAAAAAAAAAAAAAAAAAATTTATATTTTCTACAAATGAACCAGTGACCTGACCAAAGTTTAACAGATTGCATGCTCAAATGAAGTTCAACAGATTGCATGCTCAAATCTGGAGAGGAAAATTATCTGCTATAACATCTTGGTGTTCTAATCATATGACACAATATCGCCATATATGGCTTATTTGTCTGAAATATCAGTGGTTTATACTGAACCTGATGTACAGTTATTGAGAAAACCATACTTTAGCCTTGGAAAAGTGCACTAGGTGAAGTGATGGAAGAACTGATCTGTGCATTCCTTTCCTCTGAGGAGGGTAATGAGTACGGTATAAGTATATTACTGACACTATGTTTATAGAAAATTTTTGATAATCCACAAAA
>NW_007021345.1:0-408 GCF_000164805.1 Carlito syrichta
GCTACTCACTGGGACATCCCTCAGATAGAAAAGCCAGACACTGAGACAAAAATCATTGAAGAGATACAGTCACTGGAGCACCTATCACACAGAAGAGCCAGTCACTGGAATATCCACCTCAAAGGAGAGTAAGTCAAGGAAGCACATGCCATAGGGGTGGACCAGTAACTGAGGCACCCAACACAGAGGAGGCCAAAGTCTCTCCATTAGAAAGAAGTCAGTCAAGGCTGAGGTGGAAGGATCGCCAGAGCCCAGTGGGACGAGGATGCAGTGGCCCACAGTGGCCACTGCACCCCAGTCTGGGCGATAGAGTGAGAGTCCAACTCAAAAAAAAAAGAAATAAAGAAAGCAAGAAAGCAAGAAAGCAAGAAAGCAAGAAAGCAAGAAAGCAAGCAAGAAAGAAAGAAA
>NW_007021346.1:0-841 GCF_000164805.1 Carlito syrichta
AAACAAAGCTGATCTTATTGGTAGCTGCTAAAATAGAAAACGATTCATAATTTTTAATTGACTGTTTTGTCTTTTGACTTTGTATTTTAGAAATAAGTGTAATTTTTCAGGAGTGACAAGACACGATGGGAGTTATGTGTTGGTACCATTTGTGACCTTTTCTCACTGTGCTAGTGGCACTATGATTTTACGCTATAATCAGGCATCCTTATCACTTGAGAAAATGTTGACTTGTGACTTGAGGTCACCCCAAATGTGCACATGAGCATAATTGTGAGAATGTTTACTGATTCACTAGCCTGGCTTATATTGTTTTACAAATTAGTTTTATGTTTCATCACGAAAATTTCAGTTGATTTGATTCAGTTGTTTGCAGTGATCTTCAGAAATCATCATTTATGTCTGTGTCTCCTCAGCTCTTCTTTCAAATATTAAACTTAAATTTCAATTTTCAATTTGAAAGATAAAAAAGAGTGTAGTGATCTCTGTGCCTATTTGGAAAGAAAATTATTTTCAAGTTGGATAAAAATGTATTTGACATAGTGCACAATGTGAACGTAAAGCTAGTGTTTAGGTTGTTAATTTATTACTACCTTTTGACATGAAGGTGAGTTTTGAGCATTGATTGTTTCTTAAGTTTCTCTTTTTTAAATATTTGTTTATTATATAGTTGTGGGGCACAATTCCAGGTTAGGTATACAAACATTGATTATACAGGTAAATTTGTTGATGATGTATGCCGCTCCTTCCCCTAGCAGTTTCCCTAAACTGCCAATCCCATCCCCGTCCCCTGACAGTTTTCCATTACTGCCAAACACTTTTCTCATAGTATTACAATTGG
>NW_007021347.1:0-797 GCF_000164805.1 Carlito syrichta
GCCAGGTAATAAGTTGTCCAAGTAGTCAGCCAACGTGTTAAACCAGATAAATAGTCGGGTGATTCATCAGCCAACAAGTTAAGTAACCTAGCTAACTCATTATCCATCTAGTAAAGTCAGCTAGATAACTCGTTTACCAACTAGTTAAAATAGTTAGCTAACTGGTTAACCAACTCGTTAGATCAGCTAGCTATCTCGTTAGCCAACTAGTTAAGTCAGCTAGCTAAGTCAACTAGCTCACTAGTTAGCTAACTAACTCACTAGTTAGCTAACTAAGCCAGCTAGCTAAGTCAACTAGCTCACTAGTTAGCTAACTATTTGTCAGCTACTTAAGTCTGCTACCTATCTACTTAGGTAATTAGACAAGTCAGCTAGTTATTCAGCTAGTTAAATATTTAACAAACTATTTAATTCATGTAGTTGTCAGCTAGCTAATTAGTTAAGTCAGCCAATTAAGTCAGCCAGTTAAGTAGTTAAGTCAGCTAGCTAAGTCAACTAGTTAAGTCATCTTTCTAATTTAGTCAGCTGGTTAAGAAAACTAGTTAGCTAGCTAGTGAGCTAATGGGTTAAGTCAGCAGGTTGTCAGGTAGTTAGCAAGGTAACTAACGGAATAAGTCAGCTGGTTGAGTCAGCTAGCTAGCTAGTTAGCAAACGGGTTGAGTCAGCTAGTTGAGTAGGCTAGCAAGCTATTTAGTTAACGAGTTAAGTCAGCTGGATGAGTCAGTTAGCTAGCTAGTTAGCTAACGAGTTAAGTCAGCTTGTTGTGTCAGCTAGGTAGCACGTTAGCTAATGAGTTA
>NW_007021348.1:0-789 GCF_000164805.1 Carlito syrichta
CAAATGTACCTAATCCTGAATTGTAACCCACATCTTTAAAATTGAAAATTATATATGTAAAACAAAAATTACATATAATTAAAAATTATACATACTAAAAATTACATATATATTTCAAGGAGGTACCCCCCAAAAAAGAATTATTTTTTGGAGAACGGACCCCTTGTAGTGCAGGCTTCCCCTGTTAGCTAGGCATTCCAGGAACTTCTTCATTCATGTACAGCTAGCATTGTGAGAAGCTTTGTTCAGCTTCATTGAATTTGTTTTGCCCATTTCATGATGGGTGATTTATGAGCGCACCTGTTGTATTGTTTGGCAGTTTTTGACCAAAGCCAGTATGAATCCCATGCCCCTCTCTCTATCCACCTAGCCTCACTCAAGTGACTTTTTTGTTTCCCTGGTCGAAAAATGTCATTAAAGGAAAACATTTTTGCTGATGTGGAAGAGGTGAAACAAAAAACAGCAGAATCACTTACCGGCATCAACAATGACGAGTTCAAAAACTGTTTTGAGCAGTGGAAAAAGCATATTGATAGATGTATTGCATCAGACAAAGAGTACTCTGAAGGTGATTAAAGTTTAAACATGTAAGAATAAATGAACAATTTTTAATAAATAAATTCTGCTTTAGAAATATACATATTCATTCTATTCTCTGAAATATCATTATGTGAAAGTTTAGCAACTTTTTCTGTTCTCATAGGACACGTGTCTCTTTGGGGGGAAGTGTCTATCAAATTCCATTGCCCATTCTATAACTGGACTCTTTGTTTCTATAACTTTGAGTTT
>NW_007021349.1:0-728 GCF_000164805.1 Carlito syrichta
AAGTTAAGGCTGATTATAAGATTCAAGGTCTGATGCGTGTGGTTTAACTCTAGGTAGATGATGTAAAGTGAGTTCATTGCTGCAGTTGAATGATTTAATTCCTATATCAATACACATTGTCTTTAAAAAATACCATAGCAATGAGTTTGTAACTAGAAGATGTCACACAACTATTCAGTGAAATGGTAAGAAAGACAGAGTTAGTATTTGAAAAAAAAAACTGAAAAGAGAAAAAATAATAATGGTTTCTGTCCCCTTGTACCCCGAATTGTGAGGCAGTCTCTGGATAATAGCATGACTATTTTCTATTGTTTCTCATAAGGATCTAGGTGATATGCCAGGAGCCCAAAAGCTGAGTGCTGAAGCGCTGCAGCCCAATTCACAGGTGGAGATGCGGAATGAAGATGTAAGTTCTTGACAGTAAAATTATGAGCATTATATCTTCCTGTCCACGTTTTCTGGGAGGGTCATTGACCTAGAGTGAAGATCGATGTCATTTCCTGGGCAACAGTCAACAGTATGACCTGATGACAAGTACCAGACTACCTCTGTTTGGGTTCCCCCAAAGCAGAAACTGTCAAAGACTTGGATAAAATGATCTTATTTGGTGGAGAAAGAAAACTCTCATGGGGGAGTTTGGAGAGAGAGAACGAAGGGACGGTAGCCAAAAATGAATGTATTACCAGTCAGTTCCACCTTTGGGTAAATGGAGATTAATCTTACTGGGG
>NW_007021350.1:0-651 GCF_000164805.1 Carlito syrichta
CAGTTGGCAGACTGGTTACCTGACTTAACTAGTCGGCCAGTGCATGAGCCAACAGGTGAGTGGACTTAGCTAGTTGGTGGGTGAGAGAGCCGACTGGTCAGCTGATTTAACAAGTCGGCCAGTGAGTGAGCCGACTGGTAAGCTGACTTAAGTAGTTGGCCGGAGAGTGAGATGACTGGTCATCTGACTTAACTAATCTGCTGGTGACTGAGCTGACTGGTCAACTGACTTTAGTCAGCTGGAGAGTGAGACAACTGGTCAGAAGATATACTAGTCAGCCAGTGAATAAGCAGACCAGTGAGCCAAATTAATTAGTTGGCCATCGAGTGAGCTGAAGGGTGATATGCCTTAACCAGTTGGCCAGCAAGAGAGCCATTGGTCAGCTGACTTAACTAGGCGGCTGGCAAGCAAGCCGACTAGTTAGTTGCCCTGTTGACCTGTGAGCAAGCTGACGAGTTAGTTGAGCTTTTGAATGGCAAGTCAGCCAACTAGTTTTCTTACCGTTTGGTAGGTGAGTGAGCAGAATAGTTAGCTGACCTGATGGAAAGCGAGTGAGGCCACTAGTTAGCTAAAAAAGCTTGCTGAGTTGCTAGCCCACTTTGTTAGCTAAGTAACTAGCTGATTTGCTAGCTGACTTAACTTGATAGCTGA
>NW_007021351.1:0-521 GCF_000164805.1 Carlito syrichta
GCTTTTTGCAGTTTTGAGATTTGAGTAAAGGTGTGATGAGAGAAGCTGTGGTTCAGCATCTATCTGTAGATTACAGCATCCACTGACATGTGTTGGGGGACCCTGGAACCCACTTCCCAACATCTTACAATCTGTCCATGCAGTGTTGGTGTATGTATACCCTCAAGAGCAAACTTAGATAAGTAAAAGGGAAGAACATAAAAAGGAAGAAGGGAGATTAAAGAAAGATGAAGACAGAGGAGAAGGAGAAAGAAAACAGTCACACCAACAAACAAACAAAAATACAACAAAGAAAAAATACAAACAAAAAATCCTGATGATGCACTTGTCCTCAAAAATACCCACCTGCAAATAGAAAAACTAAAAAACAAAAAAGGAAACAAAAGCAAAATAGATAAATAGTTACCTCTGTGGTGGTTTTTGGACAGATAAACAGTTCCCTCTGTGACAATTTTTAGAAATTTAGGTTAATTTCCCAAGAACCACCAGAGGCTCTGACTGCTGCTGCAGTAGGGAGTGGG
>NW_007021352.1:0-604 GCF_000164805.1 Carlito syrichta
CATAGAGTTTGGTATTCAAAGGAGTTGTAGATCCAATCCTCCAAGGGACGACTCTATGTACAAAGCTCATCACCTCAAAAAGAAATCTGTACCCTTTAGTTGTCACTCTTCTATATCCCTGACTCCTCCAGCTCTAAGTAGACATTGATCTACTTGTATCTCTGCAGATCTGCCTATTCTGGACATTTTGTGTAAATGGAATCATATAGCATGTGATTATGCTTCTTTTGCTTACCTTAATGTTTAAAAGGTTCATGTTATAGCATATGTCAGTGTTTCATCCTTTTTATGGCCAGATACTATTTCATTGTTTGGATATACTGCCTGTGTTTCCACTCATCAGTCAGTAGATACTTGGACTACCACCTTTTGGCTATTATGGATAATGCTGATATTAACATTCATTTACAAGTTTTTGCATGGACATATGTTTTTATGCCTAGGCATGAAATTCTGGGTCATGTGGTACCTCCATTTATCTGATTAGGGAACTGCCAGTCTGTTTTTCTAAATGACATAACTATTTTCCATTCCTAACAATACCCATAGGGATTCTGATTTTTCCATATTTTTACCAACATTTGTTTGATTCCAGCCATCCTGG
>NW_007021353.1:0-814 GCF_000164805.1 Carlito syrichta
CTGTTTCTTTGAATGACTGGCCTGGGTGTTGAAAATAGCTCACAGCCTTAGGAGAATGCTTTACTTTCAGAAGTCACAGCATTTCCCGGACTGTGCAACCTTTCCCGGGCTTGAACTCTCTCCTGCTGCTGAAGGTTGCTTTTGCAGATCTTTGTGTCAAAGGACAGGTCAGAGAGCTAGCCTTTGAGCAGACTAGGCTTGGTATGTATGTCATAAGCAGCAAATGCTTTCTGGGAAACCATTTGGAGGGGTATCAGAAAGAGAATGGGTACGTGTGTGTGTGTGTGTGTGTGTGTGTGTGTGTGTGTGTGTGTGTGTGTGTGTACACATATGCATGCTTACATAATTGCTGGGGGAAAATAAACACATATACATTCATGCTTTCTGAAAATCACACATGCATTTTCCAGAAAGTCATTCTGAGGTTGATTTTATGTATATGGAGACAGAGAGAGCTATTGATCCATATAGAAAGCGTTTTGCAAGTGTTTTTAATTTATTTCATAGAAGAATGGATTTGTTTCACACAACAATGAATAAATCCATTCTTTTGCCACAGATGTGGTGCAAAAAGAGGGGTTTACTTGAAGAATCTACAAAGGGGAAAAGGCTTCTGATACAGGGAAAAATATGAAAGTAAAACTTTAGTTGTCAGTTTTGTAATTGAAGCTGTCTCCTCACTTGAAAATATTGTTTTCATTGAAGTGGAAGGAAAAGGGGATCTGGCAAATGCCCCACAATGTTCCTTTTCCCCAGACAATTTGCACACATAATCATGCATGAAGATGACAAGAGGGCTCGCACTGTGTTGGGG
>NW_007021354.1:0-757 GCF_000164805.1 Carlito syrichta
CTCAGGATACAAAATAATGTGCAAAAGACAATGGCATTTCTTTACACCAATAATAAAGAAACAGAAATCCAAATAAAAAAACACAATTCCATTCACAATAGCCACAAAAAAATGAAATACCTTGGCATCTTCCTAACCAGAGACATGAAAGACCTTTACAATGAAAACTACGAAACACTGCTCAAAGAAATTAAGTTGACATAAACAAGTGGAAAAATATCCCATGCTCATGGATTGGAAGAATCAACATTGTGAAGATGTCCATCTTACCTAAGGCAATCTACAAATTCAATGCAATACCCATCAAATTACCAGCAACATTCTTCTCAGACCTAGAAAAAACAATGCAGGAATTCATATGGAAATACAAACGTCCAAGAATAGCCAGAACAATTCTCAGCAAAAAAAACAAAGCAGGGCGTATCACATTACCAGACTTCAAACTCTACTATAAAGCTACAATCATCAAAACAGCTTGGTATTGGTATAGGAATAGGCATATAGATCAATGGAATAGAATTGAGATTCCAGAAGCAAAACTCCAATTTCTCAATCAACTCATCCTCGACAAAGCCTCTACCACCTACCACTGGAGAGAGGAGAACCTATTCAGTAAATGGTGCTGGGAAAATTGGCTGACCACATGCAGAAGATTGAAACAGGACCCCTACCTATCCCCATGTACAAAGATTACTCCAAATGGATCAGAGACCTAAATGTAAAACCTCAAACCATAAGAACCTTAGAAAATGAAGGA
>NW_007021355.1:0-386 GCF_000164805.1 Carlito syrichta
TTGTTTTCTTTTTTTTTGAGTTGGAGTCTCACTCTGTTGCCCAGACTGGAGTGCAGTGGCCGCTCCCAGCCACCGCAGCCTCAGCCTGCTGGGCTCTGGAGATCCTTCCGCCTTAGCCTTCCGAGTAGCCGGAATTACAGGCATGCGCTACCACGCCCAGCTGATTTTTTGATTTATTGTAGAGACGAGGTCTTGCTGCCCAGGCGGGTCTCGAACCCGCGGGCTCAGGCAGTCCACTCACCTCAGCCTCCCAAAGGCGCGGGATACAGGCTGAGCCACCGAGCCCGGCTATCATTCATTCATTTTTAATCTGAGTGAACCGAAGCTTATTCGTAGCTTGGTTTCTTTTAATTACTAGTTGATAACAGAATTTTGTTTTAAAATTT
>NW_007021356.1:0-681 GCF_000164805.1 Carlito syrichta
GAAGTTGTTTCTCACCCTTACAACAACCTCCATCCTTTGGAAAAGACATCTCCATTCCTCACACCCTGTCAATGAGGAGTGGCCGCTCCTCCCTGGCGGGTCCCTCTTCCTCCCCTCTTCCTCCCCCAGGCAGAGCCTTGGTCTGCTGAGCCGCTCCCACAGCTCACAGTTTGTTCTTTTTCTCTTCCAAGTTCCCTTGCTCAATGCTTATACCTCTCGATGGGGCTTTGGCTTCTCTGTTTCCCCTGAATCTGTTTATAGGCAAGTGTCTTCCATCCTTGTAAAGACCTTTGCGCCTGTGGGAGGCTGAGGTGAGTGGATTGCCTGAGCCCGCGAGTTCGAGACCCGCCTGGGCAGGTAAGACCTCAACCCTACAATAAATCAAAAACTGAGCCGGGTGTGGTAGCGCGCGCCTGTAATTCCAACTACTCGGAAGGCTGAGGCGGAAGGATCGCCGGAGCCCAGCGGATCAAGGCTGCGGTGGCCGGGAGCGGCCACTGCACTCCAGTCTGGGTGACAAAGTGAGACGCCAACTCAAAATAAATAAATAAATTAATTAATTAATTAATTACAGAACTTTGCATCCTCTCTAATAGTGTAGTGTAAACATGTTTGTATTTGCAGCCCACATCCCTGCTGGTCACGTGGCTGCATGGCAGATGCCATGAAAGTCCCGAAAAC
>NW_007021357.1:0-717 GCF_000164805.1 Carlito syrichta
TTATAATGAAAGATTGTGCAGCTGTTGCATAGAGCAGCATTTTGAAAAGTGCTCACTTCTGCCTGATCAGCAATTAAATATAGGTGAAGGAAAATGCTCCTTTCCTCCAGTTGATCGAATTCAATAACTGAAAAGATCTGTGTTTCTGTTGCCTGGTTCAAATTTTACCATAAAGTAAACATAATTTTTGGAATATGCTTGTAACTTTAAAATAGAAAAAAAAAAAAAATATATATATATATATATTATAATTTACATATGTAATTCTAGCTGAAAAGATAATCCTTCAAATTATTTCAGAATAAAAAGTAATCTATAGATCAAATCCTTTTTGAGGAATGCTAAATTAGATAGTTAAAGTACATGAAACTTTTCAAAGCTTTAACTGAGGATCTCTAAGGGGATAATATAATTGAGAATTTCCTCCACTGGTTTTATTATAAAATTGTTTGTGTATGTGTGTGTGCTCCAGAGAGAGAGAGAGAGAGAGAGAGAGATAGAGAGAGAATGAGCAGAATATGTAAAACATCATGAGGAACAGAAGTGTTCCATAGAATGTAATTTGAGAATATAGTCCAGGGTGTTCTGTGGATACTTGTTTCTCACTAAAAATATTGTCTGCATAGACATGGTATAAAATAGAATTGCTTAAATAAAATAGTCTACATGCCTCCCTGTCTTCGTTATGGTGACTACAAGCATATTAATCATTTCTTA
>NW_007021358.1:0-1091 GCF_000164805.1 Carlito syrichta
CACCATGCCAGGCCAAATCTATCTGTCTTAATAACCATCTCCATATAAAATGCCTATAGAAATACTTTTTTTTTCAATTGGAGTCTCACTCTGTCGCCCAAACGAGTGCAGTGGCATGCACCTAGGCACCGCAGCCTCGACCTGCTAGGCCTGGCGATCCTTCCGCCTCAGGCTTCCAAGTAACCAGAACTACAGGCACGTGCTACCATGCCCAGCTAATTTTTGATTTATTGTAGAAACGAGGTCTCGCCAAGTAGCCCGGGTGGGTCTTGAACCCGCGGGCTCTGGCAATCCACTCGCCTCGGTCTCTCAAAGTGCTGGGATTGCAGGCTAAGCCACGGATCCCGGCCCATTTTATATATCTTTAAAAAGTAATAAGTAATAATGTCAAACACATAAAAATTGAATAAGATCACATATGAAATATCTAATTCTGAGCTATATCTTTTTCTGGACTTTTTTCTGGTATGTTCCAAATATGTCAGTAATTGCACAAGCCTCTAATTTGTTTTTGGCTTTAAATCCCAGGCCCTACAATTTTATGTAAAAAGCAATTGACTAAAGCAGATATGAAATCCTCATTTTCTTGAAGAAAGAAAATTCATCTTTATAAAGCTCGTAGTTATTTACAGGATATGGCAGCACTTACTTAACATTCTTTGACTCAATAAATTAATAAAACTCATTACTTGTACTACACAAGTTTTATATATTGGCAATGTTTTTATTTTCACTTTTTATTATGTATTTCATGCCTGTTACTTTTCTACCTAATATCTACTCTCATTCTTACTCATTTACTGAGAAAGTACTTATATAACATTTGCTATGTACCAGATACTGTTCTAAACACTCTACAAATATTGAGTCAATTAATCACTTACAACCTTATTATTTTCCTTTACAGGGGTGGAAACTGAAAGGAATCACCTAAAATCGCATAACCACTGAGTGGCAGAGCTGAGATTCTCACTGGTCGTCCAGCTCAAGACTTGAAGGAAACCGGAATATAAGCTGGCAAGGCCCTTATATACTTTGGCTTATGTTCAAGGAACTAAGCCTACATTTTCCTTTGTCTCCCCTGACCTTTT
>NW_007021359.1:0-801 GCF_000164805.1 Carlito syrichta
AGTCTGTTAGTTAAGTCTGATTACTATCCAGATGCCTATCAGGGTAGCTATCTAGTTAAATCAGCTGACTAGTCAACTGGATAGCTACTTAAATCACACAGTTAAGTCAGCTCACTGGCCAGCAGATTAGTTAGGTAGTTAGGTAGTTAAGTCAGTTGGCAAGGCAGCAGGCTATGTAGGTAGGTAGCTAGTTAAGTCACATGGCTAGACATCAGGCTATCTAGTTATGTCAGCTAGTTAAGTCAGTTGGCTAGCCAGCTGTCTAGGTAGGTAGATAGCTAGTTAAGTGTGATGGCTAGCCAGCTGGCTACTTAGTTAAGTCAGCTAGTTAAGTCAACTGGCTAGCCTGCTTGCTAGCTAGGTAGCTAGGCAATTAAGTCAGCTGTCTAGCCAGCTGGCCAGTAGTTAATTCAGCTAATTTAGTCAACTGGCTAACCAACTGAATAGCTATTTAAGTCAGCATGTTGAGTCAGTTGTCTAGCTAGCTGGCTAGCTAGTTATGTCAGATGGGTAGCCAGCTGGCTTGCTTGTAATTTCAGCTAGTTAAGTCAACTGGCTAGCTAGATAAGTCACCTAGTTAATTCAGCTGGGTAGCCAGCTGGCTAGCTATGTAGTTATGTACATAACTTTGTAGTTATGTAGCAAACTAGTTAATTCAACTGGCTAGAAAACAGCCCATCTAGTTAAGTCAGCTAGTTAAGTTAGCTGGTTAGCCAGCAGGCTAGTTAGGTGACTGGGCAAGTTAAGCTGGCTGGTTAGCAGGGTGCTAAAGTAGTTGGACAGCTAGTTAAGCCGGCTGGC
>NW_007021360.1:0-2914 GCF_000164805.1 Carlito syrichta
GCTGGCTAGACAGCTGGCTATTTAGATAAGTCAACTAGTTAATACAACTGGATAGCCAGCAGGCTAGATATGTAACAAGCTAGTTAATTCAAGTGGCTAGACAGCAGGCCAGCTAGTTAAGTTAGCTGGTTAGCCAGCTCTCTAGATAGGCATTGACATAGTTAAGTCAGATGGCTATCTAGGTGGCTAGCTAGTTAAGTCATATAGTTAAGTCAGCTTGCTATCCAAGTGGCTAGAGAGGTAGAGAGCTAGTTAAGTCAGCTGGCTAGCCATTTGCTAGCTAGGTATCTATCTAGTTAAGTCAGATGACTAGCCAGGTGGCTAGATAGTTAACTTGCTAGTTAAGCCAGCTGACTAGACAACTCGACAGCTAGATGAGTCACCTAGTTAATTCAGCTGGATAGCCAGCTGGCTGGTTATGTAGCAAGCTAGTTAATTCAACTGGCTAAAATGCAGGTCAGCTAGTTAAGACAGCTAGTAGAGTCACTGGGCTAGCCAGCTGGCTGGCTATTAGTGACCTAGTTAAGTCGATTTGCTAGCCAGCTGGCTAGCTAATTAAGTCAACTAGTTAAGTCAGCTAGCTATCCAGTTGTATAATTAGTTAAGTAATCTGTTAAGTCACCCGGCTGGCCAGCTGCCTAGCTCGTTAATCAATTAGTTACATCAGCTCGCTAAACAGCTGACTAGCTACTTATGACACCTTGTTAAGTCGGTTGGCTAGTCAGCTCGCTAGCCATTTAAAATCTAGTTAAGTAAGATGGCTAGACAGCTGGCTTGCTAGTTGTTTCAGCTAGTTAAGTCAGCTGGCTACCTATGTAGTTAGCTAGTTAAGTCAGCTAGTTATGTAAGCTAGCTACCTAGTTAAGTAAGCTAGTTAAGTTAGCTAGCTAGCTAGATTTCTAGCTAGGTAGCTTACTAGTTATTTCAGCTAGTAAATTCAGCTGACTAGCTAGGTAACTAGCTAGATATGTCAGCTAGTTAAGTCAGTTGGATAGCTAGTTAAGTCAGCTAGTTAAATAAGCTGGCTAGTCATTTGCCTAGCTGGATAGCTATCTAGTTAACTCAGCTGGCTAACCAGCTGGCTAGCTAGTTAGTTAATCTAATTAAGTCAGCTGGATAGCCAGTTGGTTAGTGAGGTAGCTAGGTAATTAAGTCAGCTGACAAGCCAGTGGGATACATAGGTAGCTAGCTGGTTAGGTTGGCTGGCTAGCCACCTGGCTAGCTAGAGATATCAGCTAGTTAAGTCAGCTGGCTAACCAGCAGTCTAACTAGTTATGTTAGCTAGTTGAGTTAGCTGGCTATCCAGCTGGCTAACTGGTTAAGTCTGCTAGTTAATTCAAGTGGCTAGCCCACTGGCTAGCTGTATGTCTCACTAGTTATGTCAGCTGGCTAGCAAGCTTGTTAGTTTAAGTCAGCTAGTTAAGTCAGCTCCCTAGCCACCTGGCTAGGTAAGGAGCTAGTTATTTCCTTCAACTGACTAGCTGGCTTGCTAGTTAAGTAGCTGGCTAGTCGGCTGGCTAGCTAGGTGGCTATCTAGTTAAGCCAGGTGGGTAGCCGGATGGCTATCTAGTTGTCAGCTATTTAAGTCAGCTGGTTATCCAGCTAGAGAGCTAGGTGGTTGGCAAGTTAAGAAGGTTCGTTAGCGGGCTGGTCAAGTAGGTGGCCAGCTAGTTAAGCAGGCTTGCTAGCTGGCTGATCAGCAGGCTTGCTGGCTAGTGAAGCCAGCTGGCTATCCCATTGTCCAGTCAGACAACTGGCTATATATATGGCTGGCTAGCCAGATGCCCAACCCACTAGCTAGCTTGCAGGCTGCCTAGCCAGCTAGCCAGTCAGGTAGCTAGCTAGTTAACCCAGCTGGTTAGTGAGCTAGCAAGTCATCTAGCTAGTCAGCTAGATAAGTTTGCTAACTAGCCAGCTAGCTAGTTAAGTCAGCTAGCAAGTCAGCTAACTATTCAGTTACCTAGTTAAGGCAACTAGCTAGTCAGGTTGCTAGTCAGCTAGCTAGTTAAGTCAGCTAGCTATTCAGCTAGCTAGTCAGCTAAATGGTTAAATCAGCTAGCCAGCTAACTCGCCAGTTTTCTAGCTGGTTAAGTCAGTTAGCTAGACAGATAGATAGTTTGTTTTCTAGCTAGTTATGTCAGCTTGATAGCCAGCTAGCTAGTCAGCTAGTAAGTTATGTCAGCTAGCAAATCAGCTAGTTACTTAGTTAAGTATTCAACTAGCAACTCAGCTAGCTGGTCAGCTATCTAGTGGGCTCGCTTGCCTACCAACCAGTCAGCAAACTAGTTGGCTCGCTCACCAGCCAACAGTTCATCAAACGTGTGGTCTCGCTTGCAGGCCAGGAGATCAGCAAACTAGTAGGCTTGCTCGACAGTTGACTAGTTAAGTCAGCTCACCAGTCAGCTTGCTTGCCAGCCGACTATTTAAGGTAGCTCACTGGCAGGCTCACTCGCCGGCCAACAGGTTAAGTCGGCTCACCGGTCGGATCAATTGCTGGTCAACTAGTTAAGTTTTTGACCAGTAGGCTCACACACCAGTCAACTAAATTCAGCTGACCAGTCAGCTCACTCACCGGCCGACTAGTTAAGTCAACTGACCAGTCGGCTCACTCACTGGCCGACTAGTTAAGTCACTTACCCTATCAGCTCATTTGCCAGCTGACTAATTACGTCACCTAACCGGTCGTCCCAATAGCCGGTCAACTAGTTAAGTCAGCTAACCAATTGACCGACTACTCGGCCAACTTGTCAGATGAGAGGTTAGCTCAACTAAGTAGTCAGTCGACTAGTTAGGCCATCTAACTAGTCAGTGAAGTAGTTGGCCATCTACTTAGGCCAGCATACCAGTAGACAACTAGTTAACCGAGCTAACTGGTGGACCAAATCTTCAGTCAACACGTTGACCCAGCTTACTA
>NW_007021360.1:4220-5177 GCF_000164805.1 Carlito syrichta
AATTCAGCTGGCTAGCTAGGTAGCTAGCTAGTTAACTCAGTTAGTTATCTCAACTGGCTAGCCAACTGGCTAGCTAGGTAGTGAGCTAGATAATTCAGTTAGCTAGCCAGCTGTCTAGTTGGTTAAATCAGCTAGATAAGAAAACTGGCTATCCAACTGGCAAGGAAGGTAGATAGCTAGTTAAGTCAACTAGATAATTACCTGGCTAGCTAGTGATATCAGCGTGTTAAGTCAACTACCTAGCCAACTGGCTAGCTGGCTAAGTCAGACAGTATAGTCAGCTGTCTAGCCAGCTGACTAGGTAGGTAGCTAGCTAGATAAGTGAGCTTGCTAGCCAGCAGCCTAGCTGTTTAAGTCAGATAGTTTTCAGCTGGTTAGCCTGCTCACTAGGTGGGTAGCTAGCTAGTTAAATGAGCTGGCTAGCCAGCTGGCTAGCTTAAGACAGTTAGGTAAGTCAGTTGGCTAGCCAGTTGGCTAGATAGGTAGCCAGCTAGTTAATTCAGGTGACTAGCCAGCTGACTAGCTGCTTATGTCAGCTATTTCAGTCAGCTGGAGATCTAGTTAAGTAAGCTTGTTAACTCAGTTGACTATACAGCTGGTCAGTAAGTTAGAAAGCTAGTTAAGTCAAATGGGTAGAAATCTGGCTAGCTAGTTAATTAAGCTAGTTAAATCAAGTGGATAGCTAGGAAACTACCTATATAAGTCAGTTAGATATGTCACCTAGGTAGCCAGTTAAGTCAGCTAATTAAGTCAGCTGGCTAGCTATATACCTAGCTAGGTAGCTAGCTGGTTAAGTCAGCTAGTTAACCAACTTGCTAGCTAGTTAAGTCAGTGAGTTAAGTCAGCTGGCTAGCCAGCTCCCTAGCTGGGTAGCTAGCTACTTAAGTCAGCTTGCTAGTAACTTAGCTAGCTAGTTAATTAACCTAGTTAAGTTATCTCACTAGCCAGCTGGTTAGC
>NW_007021361.1:0-648 GCF_000164805.1 Carlito syrichta
GGTGCCACCGCGTCATCTTTGGCACTCCCTGGAGGCCTCTCCTGGGAAGGCCAGTAGAAGTCATTTTCTGAGATCCAGTTCTTGACTGCAGCCATCCACGTGACGTGGCAGCAGTGTTGCTGAGTCCCTTCTGAGGCTCAGTCCCAAAGCAGATGACTTCCGGCTGCCTCCGCTGAGGTCACTGGCTCTGGAGGAAGCCTGCCATGTGCCACGAGGACCTGCAGCTGAGCGGCATGCGGACGGGCCAGGAGCTGAGGCCTCCCACCAGCGGCCCCACGTGCCGGCATGAGGGCCCTCCAGCCTCAGTCCAGCCTTCAGACTGCAGTCCGGCCGATACCTTGAGAACCTCGCAGGGACTTGGAGCCAGAACCCTCTGAACTGCGCCTGAATGCTTGGCCCGCAGACATTGTGGGGACAGTTTGTTGTGGCTTGAAGCTACTATTCTGGGGAGACCTGTGACGTAGCGGCAGAGAGCCAGTGCGCTGTCTGAGCCAGGGGCTGAGCCTGACCGGGGCTCTCTGAGCTGCTGTATCAACTAACGATGCCCCCATAAGGGCCGGGGACATGGGCCCAGGCTGCAAGTCTTTCCTTCTACCATGGTACCTGCCATGCACAATTTTCCCGGGGAACAGAATTCCTGGCCCATGA
>NW_007021362.1:0-598 GCF_000164805.1 Carlito syrichta
ATACAAATATTCAGGCATACATACGTATGTCAGACCCTACTTCCTTCAAGTCTCTACTTGTCACGTGCACGTTATTCGTAAGACCTTTCCTGACCCCTGTTTGGAATAACAGCATCAACTCCTGCCCAGCACTCCCAGTCCCTTTCACTGCTTTATTTTTTTCTGTAGTATGTTTCACCATCTGACATCCTATGTATTTTATCTATTTGTTACTTACCCCTGCTAGAACGTGAACTATTTCAACTCTGTGAAAGCAGGAATGTGACTGTTTTATTCACTGCTTTTACCTAGCACCATGTCTGACACGTAGTAGGAATTCATAAGTATTTGTTGATGTAATGCCAAAAATTAATAGAGAATAGCTCAAGGGGTACTTGGATGCCCATCACTCATCTTAAGAAGTATAGGGGCAGCTGGGCTCGCCTATAATCCCAGCACTTTGAGAGGCTGAGGTGACTGGATTGCCTGAGCCCATGGGTTCGAGACCAACCCAGGCAACTTGGCGAGACCTCCTCTCTACAATAAATAGAAAATTAGCCAGGCATGGTAGTACATGCCTGTAGTTCCGGCTACTTAGAAGGCTGAGGCAGAAGATCGC